>NW_021319651.1:388147-424732 GCF_001605985.2 Dendrobium catenatum | reverse complement strand
CGTCGTCATTATTGAACCGTCCTCGCTGCCGTAGTGTCATTGAATATTGTATATTGATATCGAGTGAATCGTGTTGAATAATTGGATTGACTGATTTGCAACAGTACGTTCTGACACGAGTCCCTTATTGAATTAATTGACGCTATTGATTGCTATTAATTGACACAGACATCCTATTGATTTGATAGATGATATAGATACAACGAATTGACTAGACGACACGATTGATTGAACTGATAGTATTGATTGATAGACACTGCTACGATGATTGGATATTGACTAGAAGCACTTACTGATTTGATTGCTGAGGCGTATTGATTTATCGATGTTTTTACCGCTGTATTTATTATTGACTATTGATTTTCGTATTGCATTGACTATTGATTTGATTTCCGCTGTGCAGACTTGATTTCATTGACTATGAATTTCCGCATTGCATAGACTCATTGACCATTGATTGACTTGATTTGATTGACCTGCATATTGATAGAATCGCCGTGCTTTGATTTCAGTTGTAGGCTTTGGTGACCTGCTGGGCTTTGTAAGCTCATTATATGTGGTTAAAATTTTCAGGTCCGAGCAAGGCAACTGGAATGGAGTTCGATCAGAATGTCCGACGAATCCTTTCACTATTGATTCTGGGGCATCACAGACCAAGAAAGCCATTTGCCGAGAAGGTATGATGAATTTGCAGACGCTATATGGCGTAATTGTCGCTAGAAAGTTGGGTCGGAATGAGATGTTTGAGGTTAGAGATTAAGAATTTTAGGGGAGGTAGAACGAAATCTTTTAAAGAAATGGAAATACATGAAGTGGGAGGGATATATGAAGTAGATTCTTGTTCTGTCATAGCTCGTGAAGACCAACTGAGGAGACAACGCTAGGAACTGTTGTGAGCAGCAATTTCTTGATCCTTCATTTCCTGAGAAAAAATGCTATGTTGAGGCGACACAATGAGGTAAAGAAAACAAGAAATAGATAATATAAATGACACGTCAGCAGATGACGTAACATATTTATATTTGATTCAATCAAAGAAAAAAAATCATATTTCATCAAAATATCTCTTATCTTCTCTACTTAGTCTTATCTAGTTTAAAAAAAATTTCATTGCAAAGTGCTATCAGAGCCCAATGGTTCATTTCTAGAGAGATAAAGAACGAGAATATCATTTCTTCAAGGTTTCTATGCTCAATTAGAGTACCAAGATAAAGCACTCCTTAGTGAAATGTATAACTTCTAACGTTAAGAAGCTAATTTGATATTTTGCATGCGAAAGAATGCTGAGTCTGTCTTTGATTATTTTTCTCGAGTTTGTATCATTTTTAATCAACTATAGATAAACAGTGAGAAGTAGAGCTGAAAGCGAACCGAGTGCTCGACAAGCTACAATGAGGCTCGGCTCGATTGTAGCTCGTTCGTGATTGTTTAATTAGTTCATCAAACAAGCTTGAACATTTTTTAAAACACTCGATGCTTTAATAAACAGGCTTGAACAATTATATGTTCGGCCCATTTATGTTCATGAACGGTATCGCTTGTGCGTGCAACAACATCTTCCTCCCTTAGCGTCTTCTTCCTTAAGTAAGCTCTACTTTTTTTATTCCTTTTGTTTCAAACTGCTTCACATATTCGCCTTCGTTTCCTGAGTTACGTAGGCTGGCCGCATTTTTTTACATGAGCTCTATGTCGAATTTTTGCATTCACAAGCAAATTTTATTTCAGGATTAGGGCTCATTTGGTTTGGGTGTCAATATTTGACACGACCCGAAAACCCGACCCGAACCCGACCCGAAAATTTCGGGTTAGGGTCAACCCGAACCCGAAACGGGTCGGGTTCGGGTTCAACATTTCGACCCGTTTCAAAAATCGGGTCGGGTTCGGGTTAACCCTTTGACCCGAAATTGACCCGAAAGTGACCCGATTTTGACCCGAAAACCCGATTTTGACCCGCCAACCCGAGATTGACCCGACTTTCACCCGATTTTGACCCGAAAAGAGGAGATTGACCCGTTTTTGACCCGAAAATTAGCAATTTTTTGGTTGAAAACGGGTCATTCGGGTCGGGTCGGGTCGGGTTGACCCGGACCCGAAGCGGGTCGGGTTCGGGTCAAGGAAACCGACCCGTTTTTAAAAACGGGTCGGGTTCGGGTTGACCCGAATAGTGCCGGGTCAGTTTCGGGTTCGACCCGAACCCGACCCGTGACCCGAAATTGACACCCCTATCATTTGGTTGCTTGTCAATGAAAATTATGTTTTAGAAATTGATGGCTTTGTTTCCACTAGTTGTAAGTTTGAAGCAGTCTTTATTTGATTATTGATGGTCAAATAGGGCTCATTTGAAATGAGTTCACGTAGCGCCTCATAATTTAATTTGGAATTATTGTTTATTTTTATCTTCTAAATTAATTAACCAAAACTTCTATAAATCATCACACCAATAAATCTATATCTAGTGAAAGCACCTAACAATCATATATCTCAAAATATTCCACTATATTTCAAAAATCAATATATAATAGACAAGAGATCAATATAATTACTACTCTATCACAAACTTCTGACTCTAAAATAATAAGGAAAAATATAAACAAATCAAAAGAAAAAACCTATGATCTCTGCCAATCTAACTCCAATTGGTCCTTACTTCTTCATTGACCTAAAATCATAAAAATTCATATAATCAGCATAAAAGTCTAGCAAGTAACCAAAACTCCATAACTATTTTCAATGAAAGACAAAAAAAATTAATCTATATGTTCAGTTATAGTCAATATCAATCATCACTTAATTTGAGAAAATAAAAATAAAAAATTAATAATAAAATCAATATGATCAATAAACTAACCCAATAAGCTATGCCAATATGATATTCTATGTTGTATCAAAATTAATGCTAGTGTAATTTTAATTCTATATATCTATCAGTTAATATAAAATAAGACAGGACAATCTAACTTTAATGTGATATTTTTTTATCATAGTTATCAATCTGTCAATCTGATCTTATTTATCTTTTTTTTTATTGATCATTTATTTTTCACAAGTAAGGGTATAAAAAAAGATTGACTGGTCGGGTTTGGATCCAACCCGAGTTGATAGTGGCGGAGCTAGAAAATTTATTAAGAGGGGGAAGGGGGGGGGGGGGGCCTAAATTATTTTATTAAAATTTTCCCTCAACTTTTTTCATCCGATCTTGAGATAGATATAAGCATAGGCAGTTTTCGATGTGGCCGACCATGAGCAACCCATTTATCATTCATATGTGGAACATTGATTTTTTGTTGTGGTACCCAGCGGTATATAGTGGTACCTAGCTAGGCACCCAATACTTGTGCGGATGGTTCTCCCCGTCTGCACTCCGCACCTAATAATATCTCCACAAAATGAGGTTACATTACTACGAAGTTAGACCATTTGTTATCTCTCATATCATGTTGTCTTATTTTACATATACGCACCAAAGATATCGCATTTACAATGCCTTGTTCTCCTATCTGCAAAGCTTGTGACAGTTCATTAGTGATACCAAGAATATCTTTCATAAGATGTAGGTAAAAGAAAAACTCAAAGATCTGTAACGATTCAAATAAAGTATATGCCTTACCTTTTTGTTCTGAGCTTACGCCATCATCCAAATAGATCTCCAGAATATAAATTAATGTAGAGAACATTGTAATAAACCTTAAAGTTGATTCATAGTGCAAACCCAACTGCGTTTCATCAGCACGCCTGAGGGTTATTTCTTGATTTAAGCCTTGCCCAGATAAAAGTTTTTCACTTTGTAATTCAATTCATTTAATGCCTCTCATGTTGTATTTCTCGCAGTTGATCGTGACGTTTACCAGAAACACCAACAAGATTAATTACACTCAAAATGATAGTACATAATAAAGCAATATGAATATGACTTTTTTACAACAGCCACCAACGCAAATTGAAGCTGATGTGAGAATCAATAAATGTAATGTGTTTATTGATTTTCATTTAGAAAAAAGAGTATTTAGACCATTAAAATCCCCTCTCATATTACTAGCACTATCATAGCCTTGACCCCGTATTCTAGAAATGCTCAAATAATATGTTGATAGGAGTTGTTTCGTCGCCATTTTAAGATTATTTGCAGTTGTATCTGATACATAAGAAATCCCTAAAAAATGTTCTACTATCTCACCTTTCTTGTTAACAAAACGGACTATGATTGTCATTTGCTCTTTATCGGATGTGTCACACGATTCATCAATTATAACTAAGTAAAATTTATCACCAATCTCCTCAGATATAAAGTTTGTAATTGCAATAGCGAATGCTCAAGTAATATTTTTTTGAATATCATGTGCAATTAACTTTAAATTCTCATGTGCATTCTTTAGAACCACATCTTATATGTATTTGTTATATTCAACCAAAAATGTTACCCGTTCAAGAAAATTATCCTGATTTTTGGATTTAGAAGACTCGTCATGTCCTCGGAAAACTAGCTCTTACTTCAAAAGAAATCTTATGCAATCATCAGAAGTATTAAGGTAGGTACGGTATTCATATGTAGCTTGATTTGATTGCTTTTGGCACACAAAATCAATATGTTGACTCTATTTCAGTAGGTCTTTACAACTACGTATGACATTATTATATGCACTATTATGACTTCCTACATGAAGATCAAATTTATTTGTTTTTTCCTCAATTTGAAAATTCATTTTTATTAAATGATTTTTCCTATTCATTGCCTCTACCTAATTTTTTGAACAGATAACAATAAAGACAATATGATTTGTCCTTGCTTATGTACACTCTAGTCAATCAAAGTACTTGTCAAGCCAAGTATGATTAAATCGTATGTCTTTCATCCCGAATTTAGTTTTTGAAAAATCATGATTGCAAGGTTGAAATGCCCCTCGATATAAATATATTCTACGAACTTCATCTAGAACATTAAGATTAAAGTTAGCAATAGGAATTCGTAGTCCTAAATCAAATGGAAGATTTTCAACAATCTAGTAGCACTAAACCTATAAATTGGTCCGGCTCTAATCCGTCGGAACTGGTCAGGGCTCGTCGAGGAGAATCAATTGCTGCCTTATTAGTTTACTGCTACTAGATTGATTCTCATTTTTCAATTCTTTTCAAGAAGAACCATATCAATGGAAATGTTCCCCAAACCAACTGCCATTGCCTCCCTTTCATCCTGCTATCTCTTCTCCCTATCAGAAACAGCAGTATCATCTAAAGAAGGCTCCAGTTTTTCTGATGGTTGTTGAATTCTGGGACATGGATCCAGCCATCAATGGAGCAGAAGCAGAGCAGTTGTTAGTCTCTTCTCAAGAACAAAATCAATACGTGTTTAAGGAAATCAACCATTTTGTTGGCATCTCGTGAGAAGATTCAAGCACCGGCTAGGGGTGCAACCGAGTCAAGCTGGCTCGCGAGCCGGCTCCGGGCCCACCCCGCAACAGGCCCCCCCGTCGACAACAGGCTCGAGGAGCCGAGCTAAACGAGCTCGCGAGTCGAGCTCGAACACAGTTTCGAGCTCGAATGCTTAACGAGCTCAAGCTTGAACAGGCATCCGACTCGGCTCGTCGGCTCGACGAGCAGCTCGACTTGGCGGGATTCACGGGATCGAGCTCGGGACGATGATGGCGGATCAGATCTCGACGGCGGAACTCGCAACGGACGCGACGACGATGGCAAAGCTCGAAACGAACGTGATGACGACGCCGAAGCTCGGAATGGACGCGACGAGATTGAGCTCGGAGCTCACGACGACGAAGCTTGGGACTACAGATTGGACGCGACGACGACGACGATGACGACAAAGCTCGGAATGGACGATGACGATGACGAAGCTCGGAGCTCGATTGAACGCGCGAACGATGTGATGACAAACGACGTCATTGTTGGACGCGACCTTGACATAGAACGCGACGACAAACCGCGAGTATGCGACGACGACGGACGTCTGCACGACAGCGAAGGCGAGTAGGCGACGACATTTTGAGCTCGAATTGAGCTCGACGAGCCACTCGACAGCGAAACGAGTCGAGCTCGAGCTCGGTATTTGAGAGTCGAATTCGACTCGAACAACCCCTGGCTCGAGCTCGACTCGACTCGTTTGCACCCCTAGCACCGTCCAAGGAACAGAGAAGACGGAAGGAAGAAGATGAGAGAAATTCTATAGATTGTATTTCATATATGCTAATTACAGACCTATGAGTTATATATAGAAACTGGTATAGTAAATAGAACAAGAAAGTACAAGAAGCTGACGTGGCTATTTCTTTAATAGGATGACCTGGCATTAGTTCTTAACAACCTCCCTCAAATTAACCATTTTGGGATCGAATGGTTAATTTGGATCTTAAGAACTGAAACCGGTTGATAGGAAGAACTTCGGTGAGTATGTCGGCGAGCTGATCGGTAGTGCAAACGTGAGCTATGCTTACCCGTGGTAGGAGACTTGCTGCGGGAAAATGGCTGTTTATGGCTCTTAGAAATATTACAAGAGATGCAAACAGTATTAGAAAAAGAATGTGCTAATTCGGGAATTATTTTGGCAAGAGTGCTAAGCTTGCGGCCGTGAGGGCCTAGACGATCATGCCAGAGGTTCTGGTTCGACGGAGGCGTTGTGAGGGCGATTGCATTACCCGTGGTAGGAGACTTGATGTGGTACAGACCATTGCGTTTGGGACAGCAGAGAATCACCTGATTGTCCTGAAGATTCTTTATAACAAATTCATTAGTGGTGAAGGAAATAGAGACATTATTGTCGGAAGTTAGTCGAGACACAGATAAAAGATTGTGCGATATGCATGGAACGTGCAAAATCTTGCGAAGGTGAAGCTTACGATTGGACTCAGGTAGAGGCAGTAGGCCTTGGCCCGAGTTCTGGATGGAGAGGTTGCTACCGTTTGCGATGGAGACGGAGTTGTAGCCGTTATATAGTACGGGATGGTGGAGGTTCGTTGCGTCTGCGGTCAAATGGAAGAAGCGTCGGAGTCCAAGATCCAGTCATTCGTTGTGGCTTGTTGTTGTTGTGCCATAAGAGCTCTTTGATTTGTCGGCGGGGCGTAGTTGAGGTTGCATCGGTGCCAGCAGTTCAGAGCTGCGTGGCCGGATTTCCCACATATCTGGCATATTGGGCGCTGTTGCGGAGTTCTTGCGGAAGATTGTGAATCGGCTAGAATCTAAGACCGATCGGTAGTCTGCTATCGTTGGAAAGATCCTCTACCGCGGGCCTTTTCCCTCGATAGCCACGGTTTGCGAAGAACACCGCGGAGTCCGAGTTTTGAGTTGCTTTGAAGTTTTGATTCTGCAGGTTTATCTCTTCACTACTAAGTAGTGAATAAAGATCATCAAGGTGTATGGGTTAGAGAGAAGTTTGAATTGCCGTTTTGAAAGGGTTGTAGGCGGTGGGCAACCCATTAAGGATATAAAGGACTATGTCTTCTATGTCGACGGTAGAGCCGGCTGCCGCGATGTTGTCGACGATCGTCTTGATTTGATCAAGATATTGTTGCATAGTTCGATCTCTCATCTGAATTTGATGTAGCTCATTTTTGAGCTGAATTACTCGGGATCAATTTGTGGGTTGAAGGCGACGTTCGAGAGTGTGCCAGGCATCTTGAGCGGTGTGAAGAGTGATCACAAACAGAAGTATTGACGGAGAAATGGTAGACAACAGGGCAAAAACAAGGTTGCGGTCTATGAGCTTCAAGCAATTGAGTTCTTGAACGGCAGAATCCGAAGGGCGGGGAGCGAGACTGGTGAGATGCTCGCCATACCCATTGACGGAGAAGTGTTGGTGGAGTTGTAATCTCCAGATCGCATAATTTTCGGAGGTAAGAAGATTGGGTACAATGTTCTTGACATTGGAGATTAAAATTTTGAGATGGGGAGGAATGAGGAGTTCGGATTCTTGGTTGAAGAGGTTTGATGAGGTTCTGCCCTCCGCACCAGTCCGACGAGAGTCGGCCATATCTTCTTCGGCCATGACGGATCAAAGAGACGCTGTGAAGCTTTGCGGCTCTAATACCATGAGACGATTCAAGCACCGGCCAAAGAACAAAGAAGCCGGAAGGAAGAACATGAGAGAAATTCTATAAATTGTATTTCTTATATGCTAATTACAGACCTACGAGTTATATATAGAAACTGGTATAGTAAATAGAACAAGAAAGTACAAGAAGCTGACGTGGCTATTTCTTTAATAGGATGACCTGGCATTAGTTCTTAACATCTCGTTCGCTGAACTCATATTTTTCATGAGAAACTTGTTCAAGGGCCAGAACCAAAGGCAATGGATATGCCTCAAGTCTACATACCGGTTGAAGAAATCGCGGGAACAGCGGCCACCTGATGCGATCTGAAAGAGTATTGTTTATAATCTTTGTTAGAATATATATATATGTATATATATAGTTCTCTTTTTGTCATTTTGAGTCATGTGTTTTATAAACCCGTTTTCTTTTATTTTTGCAAGGCTCTTCTTTCGTCACGACATAAATTTGGTTAGTCCATTTGTCTTTCATTTGTAAAGTGATTTCTCCTACATTGCTTTCGCCTCGCAACCATTCATCACACTTAGGCTTCTTCTTTGTCACTTAAAAATGTCATCGATAGCCAAAACACAGATTTATAGGATATAAATTATTTGTTGATTCTTTATCGTGACTTCTCTCAACTTTCACTCTATATCTATTGCAACTTTTCTCAACAACTCTTCTTCTCTTTAACATATTTGTGTGAAATTTAATTATCTGCTATATATTGTTACACCACATACAAATACAAAATAATTTATCTAAATAAAAAATAGTAATTTTATATATTTATAATATTTACTTTTATTTTACATTTTTTATTCACGTGCACTTTATTTTTGCTTCCTCAAATCTTCTTTAAGGGCAATGACGATGATGATTTAGAATTTAGCCATAGAATGCACTGTGCACATGATAGCTATGAAATGTCCCTATATTTCCTAAGATATGGCCTGTTTGGATGTCCTGTAAGCAAAACTCATCTACTTATGTCATGGATTCCTTGCCATATGAGCCTTCTTATTTTTGTTTGTTTCTTGTTTGGATGTCCTCCGACCCCATGTAGTGGGATAAAGGCTTGATGTCGTTGTTGTTGCTTGTTTGGATGTCCTGTTTGTTTCTTCTTCTACTACTTATTCTTGCTCTTTGCTCTTGAAGCATAGCTCTTTCAGTTGAGCCAAGCTCCCTGATAATCTCTTCACTAATAAAATCCTCTCCAGCTTCTGCTGTTGTGGCTGTTACAATATATCCATTATCAACTCTTGTTGCTAAGCTTTACTATGTTTCTCTGGCTACTAGATGATGAATTTCTTTTGGAGAGGCTGTGACAGTTATTGCTAACAATTTACAATTTGGTCATGTATAATTCTTCCTCTACTGTAACAATGAGGCATCAAGGATGGCATGAAGCTTCTCTAGAATCTTACTTGTAATGCTATTAAATACTTATGGCTGTGCTTCTTCTACCAATGTTGCTGCTACTTCAGGAACCTACGTATATAGAGTTGTTTACTTGGATGTTCCAACTTTGTGTAAGATTCTTTGCAGCGGTAGGATCTGGATGCATTTGTTTGTCACACGCTTGCAACCTCATATTGTCGTATGTTCATTATCAAGGTTGTAATGATATCCCTTCTCTAATATTCTTACTCTTTTTTAATATACACCTATATATGTTTGCAAGCATATGCTTTTGCAATTTTGGCTATCAATTATTTGCTTGATGGCCTTATTGATTTAACCCGCTAATGTTGGATACACTTAATGACCTATGAAAAAATTTGCATTGTATTCATCACAATCTGTTTTTGGTGTAGAAGATAACGCTACTGCTCTTTATGTCTCTATGTATATCAGTTTCACTTTCTATGCATTGTTGAGGCATTAAGAATGTTTTGAGAAGGTAACCGGTGTTGCTAAATATTTAATTTCAAGAATTATATATGAATGATTGATGAGAAATTTTATTTCTCTCTACGTAATATTTTCCATTGATGATCTAAGGCTCTTCTCTATTCATTTCCTTGGGGTATGTGATAATCCCCAACTTGTGAATTATGTAATGAGTAAATGATGATTATATTTCTTTTAACCTGTAAAAAGAACATCATAAACATAGATCAACATAGATGTACAAAATGAGCTGAAATCTCAATACTCCATTCTAATATTGTGCTTTGGATGTTCTTATAATAATCTTTCTTGTATCATTAATGCAGGGACATTATATTGATCAATGTAGTCATTCCCTTGATCATTCCTCTTCATCTACAATGTCTAAAAATGACGAGGTGGTGGTGATGAAATAGAAAATAAAAGTAGCATAGAAGGATCTAACAGTGGTAGAGCTTAATGAATTGGGAGACAACCAAAACACTAAAGAGAGAGAAAAGGTATCTTCAAAAACGCCTTGCTCAAAAATAGAGTACTAGAGTTGGTCCTCGTATTGATTGCCTAAGAGAATACCCTTCTTAGCTGCAATGCAAGACACTCGAACAGGTCAATCTTTCACCAACCACCCAGACTTGGTCTCAAACTCCATTCCCTTCTCCTTACACAATCCTTGTGTGAGGCATTCTCCACAACCAGCTCAGATGTGTGTTCATGTCCTAACAATCTCATTTACACTCCCAAACTTAAAGAAGAAAACAAAACTCTGCACAAATTTAGATCAACAATGAAGCAAAATAATGCAGCAACATTGGCTAAGTTTTTGGAGTATTGAAGCACAATTTTTATAGGTAAATGCAAGGCCATAGTTGAGGAAGAGAAAATATCGGATTCTTTGATAAAGATGATTGTTAATTTGATAGCATAGATGTTCATTGAGTAAAAAGCTCAATAAAGAAGATGAATTGTTATAGAATTTTCTTATGAAATTCTTTCCAATTCAAATTCAAATAAACATTTGATCAAATATAATATAAAGAAGTTATAAAAATAAATACATACAATGGAAGCAACAAATATAATAAATAAAATAATGCATACAAGCTAAGAATACACTAACAAGTTTTAAAATATAAACACATTAGTAATATGTGCATATAATTATCGAATTTAAGCACAAAATGAATAATGTAATCTTCAATTACAACTAAATTAACTTATTTTTAAGTTGAATTTATAGATGCAATAACACAACGAATTAACTACATTAAATGAATTATTAAGAAATTAAGAATGTTCAAAGCATAAAGAATAATAACACTGCACCAACTTATACGAGAAAATATTTTTTTTGTCAAACACCAAAATAAAAATATCCTCAAAATAGATTATGTTTATACAACTAAATCTAGAGCTAAAATACAAACATATAACTACTAAACATAATGAGAAATAATTATCTTAACTCAAGAGATTTTATAACCTTAATTAACATAAAAGATTCAAGCATATAATAATGGCAATGTAAATTTATAAGTAAAAATATT
Organism: Dendrobium catenatum; assembly: GCF_001605985.2. Taxonomy (NCBI): domain Eukaryota; kingdom Viridiplantae; phylum Streptophyta; class Magnoliopsida; order Asparagales; family Orchidaceae; genus Dendrobium; species Dendrobium catenatum. Next base: position 413,256 of record NW_021319651.1, on the reverse strand, counting down.
TTATAAAGCAAGACGAATAAGAACAATATCATGTGATTCAAATAAGCTGTAGGCCCAGATGATTTTTTAACGAGTATGTTTTGATGTTCATATAATAGTACTTGAGTTTAACAAAATGATTTCATATATATATATATATATATTTGATAGATAATACTATTGATATAGCATGTCATAACTTAACTTTAAATTTTATTATATCATTTTTATTTTTAAAATTTTCTTGACATGCACTATGTACACGTGCATTATACTAGTATATATAAGCGCAATTAAAATGACAAGGAAAAATTTTCCGCAAATCCATGTTTTGTCTAGTGCATGTTGAGTCAACACAACAAGAGAATGGGGGTGGGAAAAAGAGACTGATTAATATGAAATCTGCCACAACAACCCTGACCAAAAAGAACATTGAGAGAAGACATCATAGTCTTTTTAGAATTATCATCTCTAACTCTTATAACAGAGGCTTGAAGTTTACCCCTCGCCCAAATAATTTCAAGATTCAACAAGATGCTTTTTTATACTATTTGAAGAGATTCCTAAGAATATCAACTAATCAAAATTATAGAATAATAGAGAACAATAAATATTGCTTCCAAATATGCATTAAGTAACAAGTTAAAAGTAATATGACGATTCTCACTTTGTCGACTACTTCAGAAAATATAAGAAAAGCAAGTGTTATAAGTCCATGAGCACCATAAATGCTTTCTTTTCACATGATCACTGGTCACCAGGGATGCTCTTGATGATGTCAGAGTCACCTGAAGGAGCACAGGACAATTTAAAATCCAAAAATAAACTCTCCAAAAAAAAAATACAATATAAAATAGTGTATTGTATTATCATACAGAAGGGTACCAACCTGGATCAATGATGCTAAGGCAGCACACCCGAAAATATTTGCCACAAGCAGTTCCCAAATCAACATTATCTGTTTTTTGAGTAAATTTGATGTTACATGATAGAAATAGTTGAAACTGTATAGTTTTCTATAGAGTAAGAAGAATTGTTCATAATGATCAACAGGTTTTCTTCCAACTAATTAGTCTGTTAAATTTATTCTCACGTAATTTTTATCAATGCTTATTTGTTTATCCCAATTCCTTATTAGTAGTCCATAATAGCCACTATTTACATTGTATAATTATGATGCAATAATCCAGAAGAAAGGAGTTCAGTAAAACTCACTTCCGTTAAAATGGTGGACTCCGACCTTGCCCAACATTGCATAGTACTCAATTTCAGATTTACGAAGAGGAGGACAGTTGTTTGCTATGATCACCAACTTGCCTAGAGAATAAACATATTCAAAACAGATTAAGCCAATTCTCTCTAATATGGGTCACACCAAATTCCATGTTAACCGATAGTGCAAATCCTTAAACGGACACTTTTTTAAACTCAACCTCTTAGCTAGCTAGTCTTTCAGTTTAACATATCTTTTTAAATTGCTAAGACTCAATAAAGTTCTAATCATGTTTAACATTAATCAAACTAGTTATGTGCGTACATCTTAATTCCTCGAGTATTCACAATTGAAGAATATGGGAATAGTTAGAGTATACTTTTTTTTAATTTCTATTGTAAGGATTGGAAAAGTCTAGTGTCAACAAGCAAATAATTAAAACTCAACAACAAGTTAAATGCTAAAAAAAAGTCTGGCGATGGTGGTGACGATAGCTGGTGGTGTTCACCAGCTATGATAATTGAAAAATACAAGTGAGTTCTTTAGTTCTTTCAACTTTTGAACCTCCCCTTATGTAGAGAATGATATCCTATTTATAACCTTTTTTAGAAGGCATTTTGGTAAATTTGACTAAAATCCAAAGCACTCCATCATTTGATCTTGGTTATATATTATTTATCAAATATTTAAATGTCTTAACGATGTTAGAAATGAGTGATATTGAGCTCATTAGTTTCATCTCATCAAGTAACTTGATTTGAATATAAGCATGATATAATTGGAAGTCATTTGGTCCAAGAATTCATGTTCAAAAGTTTTCAAACATAATTCAAGTGATTGAATTGAGATCATTTGGAATCAAATCATTTGTAGCATCGATAGGTTCATCTTGCCGAGATGTTCAGTTTGACTATAAGTTTGCCAAAATCAGAGTTTGAATTATCATGAATTTAATTCTAAAAGTTTTCAAGTCAAATATTGCATTGAGATTTTTTGTTGATGCTGTGAATTTTTTGGAGTCGTATCATTACTCAAACTCAAATATACAAAAAATGTACTAAATACTAGTCATTATATATTTTTCCCCCACATTTGAGATACATAAACTTCATTGATTTTAATACATCAATTGCCGATATCCTCAAATAGCAAATGTAAATCCTATTCAGTAAGGAGAGTTCTAGTAATCCGTTTAATGAATATAAAGGGAACTCCTATTCAATTTCACAGCATTTTTGTTACAGGATAGTCGCCTTTACAAGCTAAAGTTTCCTAATCCATGTATACAATTTTTTATTTAATCTTCAAATTATGTTCTTCATATTCATGATATAAGCTTTACTAATAAAATTTTTTGGAGCACCCCTTTTAAGCAAAAAAAAAAGCTAGAAGATTTCAAGAATGCAAACTATCAAAAATTCAAAATCTCAACAAAAAAAAAAAGAGAATGAAACAACAAAAAGATCAATAAAGTGAGTTTCAAACATCAGCAAGCCACATTCTACAGTTAAAAAGAGAAAAACCTTGCTTAACTTACTTAACAATAGCTTAAGAACTTCCTTCAAAGCACATTTGCAGATTAAAGTGCACTACTAGTCTACTAGTAGTAGTAGTAGTAGTAGTTTCTAACTACAATGGCATCTCTAAAATGAAATTTTAAATTAATGACTACTGAAAAAATAGCATCTTACGAATAACTTAATTATTAGAAATAAATTATAAGGCTACAGGATAACCAAAGTACATAAGATGACAATTTTACTTTTGCAAGAAATTTAGTTTGTTGGTTTGAAAATGCAATCCAATGACTCTTCTTGGCTACAGAACCGCACGTTACCAATTGCATATCCATTCAGCCTTAATTTATGGTTCATAATAAAACAGTACAAAAATCAAGCTCACAAGAACAATCAGCAAAAAGTAGAAAGAGAACTAACAAGTGATCGAATAGCAGATACAAGAAAAAGATAAAATAAAATGGATAAAAAAGAGCAAAAGCATCAACCTTTATTGTTCCTGAGGGATCTAAGAACGGTCTTGTAGCCAAGAGTGTACTTTCCGCTCTTCATCACAAGAGCTAGCCTGTTATTAATGCTCTCCGTGCTTTTCTTCTATAATAAACAGTAGAACAGAGAATGATCGATATCAAAGGATAGAACCGAATTAAAACAATTACGATCCAAATGAATTCATGACTTTACCGTTTTCTTAGTGGGTGCCATTGTTGCTGTTCCAAGTTAGAAGGGAAAGAGATGCAGAAAACCAAGATCCCAATGCTGGCGGCGAAAAACCCTAACGCCATGGAGATTGTCTATATGAAAATATTTGTAAGTTGCAAATGATATGACTATTATACCCTTTGGTTTTGGTTGTAGTTAGATTTTAAATCCTTGTGCTTTTCATATACCTAATATCAGAATTTTTTTTTCAGAATATTTATATTTATTTTATAATGCTTAAATATCTTTAATATTTAATTTATTTAAAGTGACATATCCATTTTCATAGATATCTTTTTAATGATTTAGATACTGTAATGTTATATTTGCAAACCTAAAAATTTTAATATTTCATGTGTAAAAATGTAAAATTTAGTGGCATGTATGTAAAATTATTTTTATTAATGAGATTTACATAAATAAATTCAAAATTTATTTAATTTGAATATTTCATGTTCAAAATTATAATTTACTTACAAATTTGTCATCACTCTAACCACCATCAATATCATTATTATCACTAACACCAGTATATATTATCGTCAACACTTGTTGACTATTTTTATAGTCCTGTTAGTAGTGTTCATATCCACATCATATGAATAAAAAAGTCAACATTTTTTAAGATATTTAATATATTTTATCTGATATATAAATATAAATAAAATAGAAATAAAAAATAAAAGAAAAAAAGTGATTTTAAATAGGCCCTTAACTCTAAGAAATAAAATTGATCTCACCGTCACCTTTTAGAGCCCAATAGAGTCTCAACACAAGACTGGCATCAAAATAACTCAGAAAATTTAACTTATACTACTTTAAAACTCTCACCTATTTAAAAAATGTACAGAGCAGAATCAGAATATAATAAAACTTTTAATACATAACCAATTAAAGAGCCAGAAAAAATAATCCAATATAGATTATTTCCACATTGGGCCCAAGCAAATAATGTAAAATGCTAAATTAACATATTTTATCAAATGTACTGAAGTTCAGAAATGCTTCAATTTGGCCTAACGCTATAACTTCCTAGGTAAGAGAGAAGCTCATAGCAGGAGAGATCATCAGTGAGCAAGGAAGCAACTCCCGAAGGGGGCAAATTATTGCATCCGGTCACCCGATGTGAAGAATAGGTTCGGACATTCAATATTTCTTTGTTGATTCACACGATTCTCTTTTTATAGTTTCAGTCAAAGCCTCTCTTAAGACACTCATAATATTATAAAGGGAGTTTTACATACATACCACTTAATACTATTCTATTTACATATTTAACACCTAAAACTTTAATATTACATAAATACCACCCATAGTTCATTTTCATACAAAATATGAGTGGTAGAAATGAAATATATGAGTGGTAGGAAAGAAATATAAGTGGTATATTTGATATTAAAATAATATAGGGTGGTATGGATGTAATATTAAAATTTTAGGTGTTAGATATGTAAATAGGATGTTATAAAGTGGTATGTATGTAAATTTCCCTATTATAAATTAATTCTATATTAAAAATAAAAAGTCTAAAAAAACTTAAAATCTTAATTTCAGACTATGCAATCAAGCTCAACAAATGAGCTCGATCAATAGAGCCAATCTTGAGTTTATAAAATTTTTAATAATTCGAGCTCAAACTTAGTAAACGAGCTCAAGCCCAATAAGAACTAAATAATCCTGGCTCGATTAAGCAGATATTTGAAAATTCATTTACAAAACTATATGTTCTTAAATAACAAGGACTATTTCATAAAGATTTGTAACACTTTCATTCCACTACCATCTAACATTACCAAAATATAAATTTTAAATAAAAGCACAATTTTTATCATATAACTATCTTTATTTCGATATAATTTTAAATATATTTTTTTACTGATTTATAAATATAAAAATTCATAAGAGCTAGGCGTTAATCTCTAATAAATTTGACCCTTTTTGAACAACAATGACCAAATTGTTAAGATAAACCTTCATTAACGAATATTAAATATTCACTCTATGAAGTCAATTAAACGGCACCTACACTCTTCCTTACGTCTTTCTGATGTGACCAACACATAATAATTAATTTGCATAAAAAAATGGCCTAATCTAAATAATTGGGGTGGGTAATGCTAAATTATGATGATTACTTCTGCTTTTAATAATATTAAAATATTTTTTTAAAAGCAATCGTAACATAAAAGCAAATGTAAAAGATGATTCGAAATGATCTCTTAAAAAAATGGTTTAAATAGCGAAATTAATGTAATTTAAATAATAAGAAAGCTTTGTATGCACGTATTTTCACCTCAATTGTCGTATTTTTTTGGGGTTATGTGGATAAACTCACCACATATCACATATATGAAATTCAAACTTAAAATTTTTCAGTCGGTAGCAAAACCTCCTAAACATTAGATCAAGATGAGCTACGAGATTGTAGTGTACTTATTGACGTATGGATTACCACCCGTTCATTCACTTACCGATAGTTCAAAGGCGGCACTGATGTAGAATTTTAGGCGAGCTTACAAAGCATTTGTAATAATTAGAAATCCGCTCCTTATATAATTGTTTTTCATGATTTTTTTCTAACATGTTCGTATACATAATTTGATTAAAAAGTCAAAATAATCTTAAAATAATGTTCAAACTATTCATATATGATCAATTTAATCCAGAGTATCATGTTATCTCAAATTTTCCCCTCAATTATACAAAATTGATCCAAAATAATCCCTAATGTTGTAATTATGATATAAAATTAACCTCAATTAATTTAGCCTCTCAATTTTATAAAATTGATCACAATTTAATATCAAAATGATCAATTTGAATCAGTTTTGTATAGTTAATGGATTAAATTGGAGCAACGTTATACTATGAGATTAAAATACCCTATATGAATAGTTGAGAGAACTATTCAAAATTATCCCTTAAAAAATGTATAAATATATGTTGCAACTTGCAAGTAGTGATGAGAAAAGCTGATCATTTGTATTAAATAGTAAGATATTACATAAATTAAGTAAAAAATGAGACACAACTCATCTTGACATGTTGGTTGAGAGCTTAGGCTTCAAATTAATAGGTCTTGGATTTGAGTTTTTATGCATGTGTTGTTTGTGTGAATTTGTCTTAAATGGGCCTAAATATATTAAAAAAAAAAATTTGAGCTGTTAAAATTACCTACATAATAAATGTAAAAGGGGCTAAAATAAATCAAATAATCAGAGCACGACTGTAAAATAAATTAAAAAGGGTCTCAAACAAAATTAATTATAGTGCAAGATCTAGAAAGACATAAAAGATCCTTATCGAGAATACAAGCCATGCCACTCCAAAAAAACTATAAATAGAGCTCTCATTCTTCACAAGAGGACTCAAGTGAGAAGAGAGAGAAGAAGAGAAGAGAAAAAGGGGAAAGGGAGAATCATCTCCTCCTCGACCACCGCCGGAGTTCTTTCCGCCGCCTGAATACACCATAATTCTGTCGGATTTTCGGGAGATGCTTGAATTCTGCAAAACTTTGTAAATTTGCTTCAAGTTAGAAGAAACGGATTGTAATCTGATCGTCCTGACTTGTGGGACGAATCAGCTTCTTTTAATTTACAAAACACAAGTTGAACTTTTCAACTGGGCGTGACCCCGTGGTTTTTTCCCTCTTTCGGGTTTTCCACATATAAATCATGGTGTTCATTTTCTTTTCTGTTTGTGTGCTGAATATTCGTGCAACGCTCAGACGTGAATTTGTAAACTCTACCGTCGCGTATATTCTAGCCGGCAACAAATCTCTATAAAACTTTTGCCAAAATATCAACCATACATACATAACAATTATATATCACTAAATAAACAAAATAAAATATAGCACTAATTGTGAAGTTGAGCCAGTCAAAAATATCATCTATTAATCAATAACTGACAGCAAATGCGAATTTGCCTTTTCTTCAAGTCCGTCTGAATACCCTCAAAGCGCAAATTCGTCCGAAGCTTCATCGTCTTTATCTATCTATACGCACAAAACCCTCAAAACGATTGCCAGCAAATAATAAGTCACAGCTTTGATCTGCACATTATTTCATGCATTTGGTCAACCCAAATTTTATTTATGTTCATTTTCTTCTGGTCAATAAAAGCTAATATTATAGTAACGAGTTCAGCAAACTTCAACGCTAAGACAATCAAGACCAATGGCAACAATGCGATCAACCTTAGACTCCTCTCATAGCAAGCCAGGTGTTCTATATCCCACCATTTCCCCACGTCACAAGCGCTGAAGAATCTTGCTCAATATATATCTAGATTAAGACAATCAAGACCAATGGCAACAATGCGATCAACCTTAGACTCCTCCCATTGCAAGCCATGTGTTCTATATCCCACCATTTCCCCGCGTCACAAGCGCTGAAGAATCTTGCTCAATATATATCTAGATTGGCTTCTTTTGGACTACTGTTTCAGATTTTTAGCATAAAATTTTAATTTTGTTTACTATAAAATTGCTTTAAGAACCAGTAAGAAAGCCATCTCAAGCAAACTCTTGGTCTTTGTTTGGGAAAATTATTAGGTCCAGACATCGGACATAAAGATACATCCCGTGTCCAATAAAATATTGACATGTGAAATGTACACGTGTCTGCGGAATTTTAAGCCAAATGCGTCAAAAGTGCAGGTAAAGCGCACATAAAGTACAGTCAAAAAGAGCAGTCAAAGCACAGTCAAAGTGCACTCAAAGCTAGCACAGTTAAAATGCAGTTAAAAAGTACAGTCAAAGCACAGACCACGTGGCGAATTTTAATTGGACATCCGGACCTAATAATTTTCTTTTTGTTTGGGGCGACTTTTTTAATGTTTCTTAAATTAATGTTGTAATAAAAATATTAATTTTTTTCTACTAAAAATTTACTTTAAAAATAATAAAAAAACTGTTCCAAAGCAAACCTTAATACAGAATTCAAACGTACATAGCCCGCCACTCAAATATTTATCGAAGCACATGCATCTCCATATATAAAGAGCAATATAGTCCTTCAATACAGGCTGTGTTACTTACACCGAGGTGTTTTGCTCCAGATTAACTAATGGGGCTTCAACCTCTCCTTCACCTTCCAAGGCCATCCAAGAGCGTAGCTTCAAGCCCCCAAAACACCCCTTTCATTCCCCATGGCCTCTTCAACTTGCCGGCAACCCCGAACCTCAAGGATGGCGCCGTCGCCGCTTTCGTCGTTCTCCATGAATCCAAACACAGCCTCCGTAACTTGTTTCGCAACACCGACCACTCCGACGACGACAATGAGCATAAGACCGAAGCCAGCTGCCTGACCTTTGACCATCATGACAGCGATAACAAGCCTCCAATGGCCTTCGCCGACGATCTCTTCTACAACGGCAAATTAGTGCCTTTTTACCCGCCTTCTCTCAAGCTCCCGCCTCGCCTCCAAGTGGTTGGTGGTGGAGGGGCAAGCCCACGGAGCCCTCGCACTGCTTCCTCTCCGAAATCTCCACGCAAGGTTAGAGGAATCATGGTGGGGAAGGACTTCGATCCGTTCATGGCGGCAGTGGAGAGGATAAGGAAAGAAGATACATCACTAAAGCCATTTCATTGGAGACAACTTGAATGCTCATTTAAAGAGAGCTTTTGTAGGGTTGTTGATGATCAGTGGGCAGAGAATGAATGGGATTTAGTGGGTGGAGATGAGGGCGAAATGAAAGTTGGAAGGAGAAGCGACAACTTCTACTGCAAGCTGAAGATGAAAGAAAGTACGTGTTGCAAGAAAGGAAGACAGAATTGGAAGCTTTTGTCATGTTTCGTGAGGAAGAAAGGATGGGATGGAGAAAAGCATAGCTGGTAATCTTTTTTCTCAGTTGAAAGATTTGTTGTGCATTTAATTTATTCAAAATTGAGTAAAATAGTAATTAAATGTACAAAGTATATATATTGAATTATGCTCATGTAAAGATCTAATGTAATATATGGAGGGTTGTTCTATGTTTTCATGTAAACAAAAACAATATATGGGTTGTATGTTATTGTATATATATACACACATTTCTTTTAAATGAGAGTGCATGGGAGCAAGCTGGTTGTCTAAAGTTGTTTCACAAATTACTGTACTTTATTTTAATATTATTTGGCTTTGCCCCCTATATGAACATATTTTTTTTTTTTCTGAGCTACATAATAAACATAAGTTATGGCCATTGAAGAAGAAAGGAAAAATTATTATGTGCGGACGCCGAATGCCGTTCAAAGACCAACCAGAGCGGGCCACGTCGGTATCGCGGCTAGGTACCGTGGATCAGTATTGCTGATGTGGCTCATTCTGATTGGTCTGAGCTACATTCGGCATCCACACAGAATAATTTCTCGATTGAAAGACGCCTCACAAAGTTGGAGCTGAGGAATAACAAGTGATGCTACAAGAAAGGAAGACAGAATTGGAAGCTTTTGTCATGTTTCGTGAGGAAGAAAGGATGGGATGGAGAAAAGCATAGCTGGTAATCTTTTTTCTCAGTTGAAAGATTTGTTGTGCATTTAATTTATTCAAAATTGAGTAAAATAGTAATTAAATGTACAAAGTATATATATTGAATTATGCTCATGTAAAGATCTAATGTAATATATGGAGGGTTGTTCTATGTTTTCATGTAAACAAAAACAATATATGGGTTGTATGTTATTGTATATATATACACACATTTCTTTTAAATGAGAGTGCATGGGAGCAAGCTGGTTGTCTAAAGTTGTTTCACAAATTACTGTACTTTATTTTAATATTATTTGGCTTTGCCCCCTATATGAACATATTTTTTTTTTCTGAGCTACATAATAAACATAAGTTATGGCCATTGAAGAAGAAAGGAAAAATTATTATGTGCGGACGCCGAATGCCGTTCAAAGACCAACCAGAGCGGGCCACGTCGGTATCGCGGCTAGGTACCGTGGATCAGTATTGCTGATGTGGCTCATTCTGATTGGTCTGAGCTACATTCGGCATCCACACAGAATAATTTCTCGATTGAAAGACGCCTCACAAAGTTGGAGCTGAGGAATAACAAGTGATGCTACAAGAAAGGAAGACAGAATTGGAAGCTTTTGTCATGTTTCGTGAGGAAGAAAGGATGGGATGGAGAAAAGCATAGCTGGTAATCTTTTTTCTCAGTTGAAAGATTTGTTGTGCATTTAATTTATTCAAAATTGAGTAAAATAGTAATTAAATGTACAAAGTATATATATTGAATTATGCTCATGTAAAGATCTAATGTAATATATGGAGGGTTGTTCTATGTTTTCATGTAAACAAAAACAATATATGGGTTGTATGTTATTGTATATATATACACACATTTCTTTTAAATGAGAGTGCATGGGAGCAAGCTGGTTGTCTAAAGTTGTTTCACAAATTACTGTACTTTATTTTAATATTATTTGGCTTTGCCCCCTATATGAACATATTTTTTTTTTCTGAGCTACATAATAAACATAAGTTATGGCCATTGAAGAAGAAAGGAAAAATTATTATGTGCGGACGCCGAATGCCGTTCAAAGACCAACCAGAGCGGGCCACGTCGGTATCGCGGCTAGGTACCGTGGATCAGTATTGCTGATGTGGCTCATTCTGATTGGTCTGAGCTACATTCGGCATCCACACAGAATAATTTCTCGATTGAAAGACGCCTCACAAAGTTGGAGCTGAGGAATAACAAGTGATGCTACAAGAAAGGAAGACAGAATTGGAAGCTTTTGTCATGTTTCGTGAGGAAGAAAGGATGGGATGGAGAAAAGCATAGCTGGTAATCTTTTTTCTCAGTTGAAAGATTTGTTGTGCATTTAATTTATTCAAAATTGAGTAAAATAGTAATTAAATGTACAAAGTATATATATTGAATTATGCTCATGTAAAGATCTAATGTAATATATGGAGGGTTGTTCTATGTTTTCATGTAAACAAAAACAATATATGGGTTGTATGTTATTGTATATATATACACACATTTCTTTTAAATGAGAGTGCATGGGAGCAAGCTGGTTGTCTAAAGTTGTTTCACAAATTACTGTACTTTATTTTAATATTATTTGGCTTTGCCCCCTATATGAACATATTTTTTTTTTCTGAGCTACATAATAAACATAAGTTATGGCCATTGAAGAAGAAAGGAAAAATTATTATGTGCGGACGCCGAATGCCGTTCAAAGACCAACCAGAGCGGGCCACGTCGGTATCGCGGCTAGGTACCGTGGATCAGTATTGCTGATGTGGCTCATTCTGATTGGTCTGAGCTACATTCGGCATCCACACAGAATAATTTCTCGATTGAAAGACGCCTCACAAAGTTGGAGCTGAGGAATAACAAGTGATGCTACAAGAAAGGAAGACAGAATTGGAAGCTTTTGTCATGTTTCGTGAGGAAGAAAGGATGGGATGGAGAAAAGCATAGCTGGTAATCTTTTTTCTCAGTTGAAAGATTTGTTGTGCATTTAATTTATTCAAAATTGAGTAAAATAGTAATTAAATGTACAAAGTATATATATTGAATTATGCTCATGTAAAGATCTAATGTAATATATGGAGGGTTGTTCTATGTTTTCATGTAAACAAAAACAATATATGGGTTGTATGTTATTGTATATATATACACACATTTCTTTTAAATGAGAGTGCATGGGAGCAAGCTGGTTGTCTAAAGTTGTTTCACAAATTACTGTACTTTATTTTAATATTATTTGGCTTTGCCCCCTATATGAACATATTTTTTTTTTCTGAGCTACATAATAAACATAAGTTATGGCCATTGAAGAAGAAAGGAAAAATTATTATGTGCGGACGCCGAATGCCGTTCAAAGACCAACCAGAGCGGGCCACGTCGGTATCGCGGCTAGGTACCGTGGATCAGTATTGCTGATGTGGCTCATTCTGATTGGTCTGAGCTACATTCGGCATCCACACAGAATAATTTCTCGATTGAAAGACGCCTCACAAAGTTGGAGCTGAGGAATAACAAGTGATGCTACAAGAAAGGAAGACAGAATTGGAAGCTTTTGTCATGTTTCGTGAGGAAGAAAGGATGGGATGGAGAAAAGCATAGCTGGTAATCTTTTTTCTCAGTTGAAAGATTTGTTGTGCATTTAATTTATTCAAAATTGAGTAAAATAGTAATTAAATGTACAAAGTATATATATTGAATTATGCTCATGTAAAGATCTAATGTAATATATGGAGGGTTGTTCTATGTTTTCATGTAAACAAAAACAATATATGGGTTGTATGTTATTGTATATATATACACACATTTCTTTTAAATGAGAGTGCATGGGAGCAAGCTGGTTGTCTAAAGTTGTTTCACAAATTACTGTACTTTATTTTAATATTATTTGGCTTTGCCCCCTATATGAACATATTTTTTTTTTCTGAGCTACATAATAAACATAAGTTATGGCCATTGAAGAAGAAAGGAAAAATTATTATGTGCGGACGCCGAATGCCGTTCAAAGACCAACCAGAGCGGGCCACGTCGGTATCGCGGCTAGGTACCGTGGATCAGTATTGCTGATGTGGCTCATTCTGATTGGTCTGAGCTACATTCGGCATCCACACAGAATAATTTCTCGATTGAAAGACGCCTCACAAAGTTGGAGCTGAGGAATAACAAGTGATGCTACAAGAAAGGAAGACAGAATTGGAAGCTTTTGTCATGTTTCGTGAGGAAGAAAGGATGGGATGGAGAAAAGCATAGCTGGTAATCTTTTTTCTCAGTTGAAAGATTTGTTGTGCATTTAATTTATTCAAAATTGAGTAAAATAGTAATTAAATGTACAAAGTATATATATTGAATTATGCTCATGTAAAGATCTAATGTAATATATGGAGGGTTGTTCTATGTTTTCATGTAAACAAAAACAATATATGGGTTGTATGTTATTGTATATATATACACACATTTCTTTTAAATGAGAGTGCATGGGAGCAAGCTGGTTGTCTAAAGTTGTTTCACAAATTACTGTACTTTATTTTAATATTATTTGGCTTTGCCCCCTATATGAACATATTTTTTTTTTCTGAGCTACATAATAAACATAAGTTATGGCCATTGAAGAAGAAAGGAAAAATTATTATGTGCGGACGCCGAATGCCGTTCAAAGACCAACCAGAGCGGGCCACGTCGGTATCGCGGCTAGGTACCGTGGATCAGTATTGCTGATGTGGCTCATTCTGATTGGTCTGAGCTACATTCGGCATCCACACAGAATAATTTCTCGATTGAAAGACGCCTCACAAAGTTGGAGCTGAGGAATAACAAGTGATGCTACAAGAAAGGAAGACAGAATTGGAAGCTTTTGTCATGTTTCGTGAGGAAGAAAGGATGGGATGGAGAAAAGCATAGCTGGTAATCTTTTTTCTCAGTTGAAAGATTTGTTGTGCATTTAATTTATTCAAAATTGAGTAAAATAGTAATTAAATGTACAAAGTATATATATTGAATTATGCTCATGTAAAGATCTAATGTAATATATGGAGGGTTGTTCTATGTTTTCATGTAAACAAAAACAATATATGGGTTGTATGTTATTGTATATATATACACACATTTCTTTTAAATGAGAGTGCATGGGAGCAAGCTGGTTGTCTAAAGTTGTTTCACAAATTACTGTACTTTATTTTAATATTATTTGGCTTTGCCCCCTATATGAACATATTTTTTTTTTCTGAGCTACATAATAAACATAAGTTATGGCCATTGAAGAAGAAAGGAAAAATTATTATGTGCGGACGCCGAATGCCGTTCAAAGACCAACCAGAGCGGGCCACGTCGGTATCGCGGCTAGGTACCGTGGATCAGTATTGCTGATGTGGCTCATTCTGATTGGTCTGAGCTACATTCGGCATCCACACAGAATAATTTCTCGATTGAAAGACGCCTCACAAAGTTGGAGCTGAGGAATAACAAGTGATGCTACAAGAAAGGAAGACAGAATTGGAAGCTTTTGTCATGTTTCGTGAGGAAGAAAGGATGGGATGGAGAAAAGCATAGCTGGTAATCTTTTTTCTCAGTTGAAAGATTTGTTGTGCATTTAATTTATTCAAAATTGAGTAAAATAGTAATTAAATGTACAAAGTATATATATTGAATTATGCTCATGTAAAGATCTAATGTAATATATGGAGGGTTGTTCTATGTTTTCATGTAAACAAAAACAATATATGGGTTGTATGTTATTGTATATATATACACACATTTCTTTTAAATGAGAGTGCATGGGAGCAAGCTGGTTGTCTAAAGTTGTTTCACAAATTACTGTACTTTATTTTAATATTATTTGGCTTTGCCCCCTATATGAACATATTTTTTTTTTCTGAGCTACATAATAAACATAAGTTATGGCCATTGAAGAAGAAAGGAAAAATTATTATGTGCGGACGCCGAATGCCGTTCAAAGACCAACCAGAGCGGGCCACGTCGGTATCGCGGCTAGGTACCGTGGATCAGTATTGCTGATGTGGCTCATTCTGATTGGTCTGAGCTACATTCGGCATCCACACAGAATAATTTCTCGATTGAAAGACGCCTCACAAAGTTGGAGCTGAGGAATAACAAGTGATGCTACAAGAAAGGAAGACAGAATTGGAAGCTTTTGTCATGTTTCGTGAGGAAGAAAGGATGGGATGGAGAAAAGCATAGCTGGTAATCTTTTTTCTCAGTTGAAAGATTTGTTCGTAATCTGCGCCGGAAATAATCCAGAGCCCTTTTCACCGACGTAATTTCCGGCGCAATGGACGCGGGTAAATTTCCGGCGTCAGTTCCGCCGGAAATAACGCCGTAAACTTTACGTCGCATCATTCCGCCGGAACCTGCGCCGTCAATGCCGGCGCAAAAATATCCGCCGGAAATTCCGACGGTAATCGCGTGTTTTCCCGTAGTGTGAGTATCACTTTCAACTTCAGCAAAATAAGATATTAGAAATTTGCCACCAAGCTAAGTTTAGTGAACAAAAGAACAATATCAATTATGGCTTCATTTGGGATATTTTTCCCTTCTAATACTTGATTGAAAGATGAGAATTAAAACATAAAATTTTATTACCATTTTTAATATGAAGGCTCTCGATAACTCCTTGTAATATGGGTATGCTCATGTTCATCTAATGCTCATTCTAATAAAATTTTATGATTAGAATTCTCTAGTCTATTTTTATAAAACACATTCTTATCTAGCTTAATACATAATCAAAAGACAAGAACATCTGATGAGAATTAAAGTGGAAAATTTCATCGCCATCTTTTATGTGAATGCTCTCGATATCCAAGCAACATGGAGATGGAAATGTTGATGTAGTGCTCCACCCTAATAAAATTTTGTATTTTGGAAAATTATCAAATTTTCACATGAGCAATGCTTCCATCTTCAAATTTTACTTTTGAGAAATATAATAGGAGACTACACCTTCCACCTAAAATATATTAAACTCATCTATCAATAATTGTAGGACAATATCTGTTTTTTTCTTCTTTTTTTTTTTTTCTTTTGGATTGTGTAGATAAAAAATAAGAACCGTGAGAAATATGTATAGAATCATCATGAAAATATTAGGAAGGAGATTATAATGAGTAATTATTACTGATCAATATAAGTCTTGTGAGCGCTTGATCAAAACTTTGTTTGGGACAGTTTTTAAGTGCTTTCTAAAGCAGATTTCTAGTTCAAGAACTTTTGTCATAAAAAGCTATTTTAAAAAGTAGTAAGAAAGTTGTCGCAAACAAAGCCTACATGAGTTCAAATCTTCAACATGCATAAGCCAAATTCAACATTTATTTATACATTGAGTGTTCTACATAATTAAAGAAAAGTATGCTAAATTTAAAAACATGCTTATAAAATTACTAATGATGCAAGGAAATCATCAATATTTTTGTTTTATATAGAGCAGCCTAAATGTGCACAAATAATCTCCTTAGTGATTAATGGAGAAGAAAATAAAGACTGATTTAAATTTATCTTAAAAACTTATATTTTTGAATTTTGTATTTATCTTGATTAAATAATATATTGAGATGAATCCTAAAAAAAGATGTTATTGAGGCAAAGATTTTGAATTATGAGAATGAAATATTACTTCATCAAATCTTAGCTTTTAAATCATTTTAGCATCTCGCAAGCTAATATAGAAAAAAAAAAAAAAAATTCAGAAGTCTTCATAGCTTCAACTAAACAAAATGTTCTGGTTAATATAGATTAAAACATTTATTACTTTCTTGATTTATCTAGAAATGGCATAACATGACATACAAAAAGGGTACAATAATCAAAAGTATACTCAAGTTTAGAATTGAATATGCTATGTTACATGTAGAGGCTAAGACCTTTTCATATATGATATTTTGTAATGAAAGTTCATTTGTCTTTGTAAGCATGCATATTGCACCCTTATGAAGTTCTTTGTCTTAAAAAATAGGAATGAAATATACAACTATGACTATTGCCATTGATGAAAGTGTGGTACTCATAGGAATGCATCCTTTATCATTCCTAAAGAATGAGGCTTGAAAGATGGTAAAATTTAAGAGGATCAAAGACCCACACAACAATAATTGCAAAAACATATGATCCAAATATCCAATTCCTTCATTCATTATCACTTTTATGATTCCTCCAACCAGGCACAAGAGGTTAAGCATTGCTATTGTACACAATATTGTAAACATTGGCGAAGTAGAGCCAAACTCCATAATCTCTTTCTCATACCTCTTATATGCCTCTTCATCAGCCACCTTTGGTGTAATAACAAAGGTTGAATCAATGAAACCCAATAGCTTTAGGATAGTATCTACTAAAGCAAATAGGTCTGAAGTTGTTCTTCTATATAACCACATTCTTGTATCATTCCACCAACACTTTAATGTTAGTCCATGAAGAAGTGACTCCCAAATGCTAACAACAGTGCTAAATGTCATCACAAATGCAAATGGCATGAACCAAAGGCTAGAAACCTGCATATGAACATAATATAACAAAAAAATAGCCTAAGAAAAAAAAATATATAGAAGCGTGTAATTACAGAAGGAGAGAGATGGGATGTTGTACTTACACTTGGGAATAAAAATATTCCATTTATGAGGCAAATAGAAGGGATGAAAATATAGATAAGAGTTGGAATTGAGTTGATAGCCCAAAAGCAGCAAATGCTATAACCCATTTGAAGGCCAAGCTTTGTTTTTCCAAAACCATAAAGGAAGGGACAAAACTTGGAGAGTAGAATTTGAAAATAACCTTCAGACCATCTCTTGTGCTGTATTAGTGCCTGAGAGAGTGTCGTTGGAGCAAGACCAAGGAAAGGCTCTCTTTTTGGACTGAAATATGCTGATTTCCAACCTCTACATTTAATGGAGAATCCAGTCATCACATCTTCAACAGGACATCCATACTTCAAACCCATCTGCACTCATAATTAATTAATTAATTAATTAATGTGATAGCAAGTTAAAACTTACATTTAGAATGCAAAGATAAGTATTCATACAAACCTCTTTTCCCCATTGTGTGTTCTCTTCATAGGTGCAAGATGCAAGATTCTTGATTCTTTCTTCTAAAGTAATCATATTTGTTTCTTGAATCTTTGGGTTTTCCCTCTTTAGCTCAATTTTATTTAGTTCACTGTATTTTCTCCCATTTAGACAATCTCTCCTATGGAAACAACATGAACCTGTGTACATTGGGCCTCCTAACCCATCTAGCCCAGGAAAATATACCTTCAAAGTCAATGAATTTGATAGAGATTAGGTTTTAAGACTAAGTGAGATATAGAATTAATAAAAACTTACATTTTAAAATGCAAAGATAAGTATGCATACAAACCTCTTTTCCCCATTGTGTGTTCTCTTCATAGGAGCAAGATGCAAGATTCTTGGTTCTTTCTTCTAAAGTACTCATATTTGTTTCTTGAATCTTTGGGTTTTCCCTCTTTAGCTCAATTTTATTTAGTTCACTGTATTTTCTCCCATTTAGACAATCTCTCCTATGGAAACAACATGAACCTGTGTACATTGGGCCTCCTAACCCATCTAGCCCAGGAAAATATACCTTCAAAGTCAATGAATTTGATAGAGATTAGGTTTTAAGACTAAGTGAGATATAGAATTAATATCTTTAAATAATGCAAGTTTTAACGACCCTTTTTGTTGCTTAATATATTAGAGTGCTCTCATAAATTGAGCATAAAAGTGTTTGTGGTGATTTTTGCTTCTTTCATATAAAAATATAAACTTCTTAAAGTTTTACAATTGTAAGGGCCTACCTTGTGAATCATTTTGAAGGAGCTTGCATATAAGTCTTGCTGGGTGAGGTTTTCAAAATTATGAGGAAATTGCACAAAAGCATACTCATGGCCTCTCTCTTCATCCATGAAGAAGCATAAAGCATCTCTGATTGATTCAACATTATTAGCACACATATCACAATCAATTGTGAGAATGATTGATCCATTGCTTATTTGCTCAGAAATTCTCAACTGTGTGTTCAAAAGTGATCTAGTTAGTTAAGGATAAAAGATTGACAATAATTAAAAAATAGGTCCAAAATACCAAATAATCTGGTATTTACTTGTAGATGGGTTTATTATAATGTACATATGAGAAAAGCAAAATTCAATAGCTTATTCTACCAATGCATTTAGAGCTCCAGCTTTAAAATTAAGTTGATATTTTGGATGTTTCTCACGAGCCATGTAAACAATAGTTGGCATTGCAAATCCTTCGAAGTCTCTAGCATTTTGATCTCTTCCATCAATTAGTATCTAAGAAAGGAAGAAGATTGGTTCACAAGTTGCTAACATAGTTTATTCTTGAAATTTCATCTCTTTAAAATAACTTTATTGTTTGCCAATTTGTAGAAATTTATCATAAAAAAAGTTGTATAAAAGTATCACACCTTGATAATGGCATGGTGATCATTAGAAGATGTTTTGGAGCTCCAGTTTGTAAAGCCTTCATGACCTGCTTTAATCTCATTTGAAATGTCACCAAGTTTCATTGATGCTTCAATTCGACTCTTCATTTCTTTGTACAATTTCTACATTAACAAATGAATTTGAAGATAAATAGAAAGTGCTAAAAAAGTATTTGCACTTGCAAAATTCTGAAGAAGTAAATTAAAAAAGCTTACTTCCATAGCTACCCATTTTGAGAAACTTGGATCATGTATTGGAATTGATGATTTTGAAAAGAAGAGCGAAGGTGCCATATACTTGACATTGAACTTCTTGCAAAAAGGGATCCATGATTTTGCAAATAGAGATGCCTCAATCATCGCATAGAATGTTAAGATTGAACCACCATCATCAGATAAATAAACATTTAGTTTCTCTGGTGGATAATCATAGGCCAGAACTGATAAAACTGTGTTGATGACTACTATGGGGGGTTCAATGGTGGGATCCGTAGTACATATAAAAACATCTATTGCTGGCAGTTTGTCTTCAAAACTATCAAAGTTCATTTCAAATTATAGTTAGACTTTAATCAAGAATGTATCGGAGATGAATTTAGAACTTCTCGTGCTCAAAAAACTTCTCTGACAATATCTGCATTACAATCAAGATCATAATATATATAATACTTAATATTCATCAAACTAAAAATATCCTTCACATAAAAGGATTTTTTTTTTTTGAGACATTTAGGCTAATTAAGACAAACTCACACACACAACACATACGTAAGACTTGAACCGAAAATCCCTTAGTTGATAGCCAAAACTCTCAACCAGCCGATCAATATGAACTGCGTATAAAAGGACACTCAATAATCAAACCCAAAGTCTAATAAAATTTCTAATGAACTAAGCACACATTATATTGGTCAATTTTATCACACCTTTTCCTAGATAGACGACCAACATGAAGGATAACATATAAACAAATGGGTGTGCATTCAACATTATTCTTATGGACACAATACGACAGAACCTCATCAGGCCAGGTAATACCTAATATTCTAAAGAAAACAAGATTGTCACTTAGTACAACAAGTAGCTAAGAATATATGAGGTTTTGGATTTCTCTTTTCTTGTTAAAGAAAGGCCAAAACTATCTTGATGGAAAAAATAAGTTTTGTAATGAACACGACGTTCAGGCCACTTCACGAAATTGAAAAAAAAAAAATAATAAATAAATAAAAATTGGTTGAACACCGAAGCCGCCAAAGAAATATTAAACTGTTAAGTAAAGAAAAATTGTTTAGAAACTTTATAAAAAGATAGATAATACGTGACATTAGTCGTGAATAAGTTAGCCGAGCCGGCTCGAGCTCACGAGTTCATGAACTTATAGAGCCATGAATTTGGCTCATATTTGAGCTTGTATATTAAACGAGTTCAAACTCAACCTGACTTGACTCATTGAACCGTTTGATTAGTTTAAAATAAATTTAGATTTAGAATTAAAAAAATCAATTTTATATTAAAATAAAAATTCTTCACATAAATTAAATTAAAAAAAACATTAAATTTAATCGTTAAATGAACCAACTGACTTAAATGCTTGATTACATTGCTAAACAGTTTCACATAATCTAAGAGGATTTAACTATTATCTCGCCAAACCATTTTTAGGGGCTGTTTGGTATCGGATTTATCCTGGGATTTAAGTCGGATTTACGCTAAATCCAGCCAAACGGTTTTTGTGCGCGCGTTAAATCTCAGGATTCCGTAAATCCCGGATTTATGGATTTACGGCTTAAATCCCGGATTTACTAAATCCCTCGGTTCGGTGGATTTAACGGGATTTAACATTAGAAGCGCACGAAAGGGAGAAAGTTACCTTCAGAGCCAGCGAGCTCCTGTTCTTGCTTCCGATCAAAATGTCGTAACTTCCGATTTGACAAGAAGGGAAAGTCGTCGAAGGAGCGGAGTCGAACAGCCACGAAGGAACCGAAGTAGCGACGCGCACAATCTGTACACCTCCTGCGAATCAACGAAGCCGAACAACAACGACAGCAACACGAAAAGAAATGATGAAATACAAACCCTAGACGCCTCAAAGTTATTATCCATTAACTTAATTTATATAATTTAAACAAATAATAATTAAGTTATTTAATTAAATATTAATAGTAGAATTAGTGCATAAATTAATTATCTAATTTAACTTAATTGATTAATTAATGATATAATTATTAATTAAATATTAATATAATTAGCTTATTTAATATTTCAACTCTTATTTTGGTCCATATTAGTTTGTAATTAACTTTTTATTGAATTTTTGGTCATTTTATATGACCTAAAATTGATTTTATTATATTTTATGCAATGATCTTAATTTCATAAATATCTTCTTTAAACTTAAATCCCTAACCGCCATAAATCCTGATATATGTTACCAAACAGTTTCTCAAGATTTAACAAGATTTAACATTTAACATACCAAACAGTTTTTAGGATTTAACACATTTCGGATTTACTAAATCCGGATTTACAGGATTTATTAAATCCCACTAAAGTTAAATCCCACTTGTTGCCAAACAGCCCCTTAGGATTTAACAAATTCAAGATTAACTAATTCCAGATTCACAAAATTTATTAATCCATACTAAAATTAATTCCTAGTTGCTTCCAAACAGCCCATAATAAACAGAAATTACAGCGACCTTCGAGACTCGGGTTTGAATATAGCTTACATCCACAAATATGGGTGAGAGAGAGAGAGAGAGAAAAAAAGAGGGAAGGGGAAAGAGCCAGAGAGAAAATAATGAACAAAATATGATCAAAACAGAAAATAATGAACAAAATATGATCAAATATCGATTCAGGAAAATTTTTAAGGTAAACTCATCTAAAAAATCTCTCTTTAGAGAGAGAAACAGAAAGGGTACCTATGGGAGAGCTTGTCCTTGTAAGTATAGCGGTAAATCGGGTTCCAGCGAATGGAGAGTGTGAGAAACCAATAGAAGCCGAACCATAGCTCGGCGGCGAACACCGCCGTCCACGCCCACCTCCCCTTTTCTCCGGCCTCCGGCACGTGCGAGGCCCTGTACACCCAAATCAGAAGCAACCCCAGTAGCATTGAACCCGCGTACAACCACTTCCACGCCCTTCCCTTCCCTACTTTCACCTCAAATAGACGGCCCTCCGTTGTATCCATCTCTACTTCTCCCTCTCTTCTTCCCTTTCTTTCTGCCTCCTTTTTTCCTTTCTTGAGTTTAATAACTTCAGGCCCATTAATTATTTTTTTAAAAAGCTTTGTTTTGAGGCATGTCATGCACCAATTAGATATCCGAAACTCATCCACATAATTGAGTCGAGCCAACAAAAAAAAAACCTGCAAGTTGAGTGGGCCCCGGGACCATAAGCTTAATTAATATGTGCTCGTCAGTCGTTTTGTATTCCTTAAATAATTCTGGAAAAACTTTATGTCAATATATTCTCATACAGTCAATATGAATTTAAATATCATTGTATTTAGTTTAAGATTAATAATTTAAATAAAAAAAAATTATATTTTACTAATTTTAAATTAAAGTTAAGTCCATCATGATATAAATTATATCAACTGTGTTATTATAAGTTTTCTCAAAGATATATTTATATATTTCCATTTTCCACACTCTAATTTACAAATAAAACACTTTCCATTCACATGAGCACTTGATTAGGGGTGTTAGTGAGTCAACCAACTCGTGAGTCGGATGGAGACCGACATGATTGATGGCGCTTCAGTAGAGCTCAATGGGCTAAAAAGCCAAGTTTGAGCCTCAACTCGACAAATTAGCTCGCAAGTTTTCTCATTTAAAAAATATTAATGATAAAATACTATTCATATGTCACCAAAAATTAGATCCAACACAAATCTCAAGGCATATCTTAATTGAAAACTTTCAAAGTTAAATTCAGAACCATCTGAACTCCAATTTCAGCAAACGTAAAGTCAAATTGAACGTCTAGGTAAGACGAATCCAACAACATCAAAATTGATCTAATCCGATCCCAAATGTGTTCAAATCAAGAGCTTAAAGTATATTTAGAAGCTCAAAAGCATTAATTAGAAGACCAAATGATATCTAAACATGACATGCTTATAATCAAATCGAGTGGCTAGACAAGACAAATCCAACGAGCTTAAGATTGCATCATGTTGACATCTTTAAGGAACATAAATGATAGATAGATACTTAACGATCGAGGGAATCAGTATTAGTTGTTCAATGGAGCACTTGAAAATTACCTTGATTCTTCTTCATATTTACTAGAATGACAATTTCAAAATTTATAAATAGTCCCCCTATTTGCACATGAAGAGGGAGATTTGACCATTGGAATCTTAGACCTTGGGCAAGAGATCAAGAGAACTTTAAGGCTTGAAGAATCATAGAACTCCACCCTGACACCATGTCACGATCCGGCTCGGTTAGCTCGTAGATACGAGGCGGGAACGAGATCAGACGCGAAATTTATTTCTCATCAACAATTCCATTTAATTTTTTTTTAGCTAATCAAATAAATAGAGCACCTCTACAACATTATCATAACACAAGTCTATCAAAATGTACAAGATGGCCATATAAATTGTTTTTTACACAATTTCTGCATGCCATCCAAAATAACAAAAATAACTACAACATCTACTACTACTAAAGACAGTAAAGGAACCTGTCACCCGGTAAGCGTCGTCTGTAAGTAAACCTCGGGTGATCAGCCATCACCTAAGAGTCGGGTCTCCTGAAAAATTTCCCAAAACTAGGGAATGAGCTACGCTCATGTTGACCCCTATACATCAGAACACGCGAGAAAGGACTCAAACTCGTAAATAAAGCAATATGTGCATTGATGAAACACGTCACTTAAGGGGTCACATGATGTTTTAATTGTTATAGATTTTTGTTAGACTGTTACATTGATGTTATAGATAGCTCTGGTAATTGGTTATGATGAATTGATTGAAATTCTTTTCAAGTTAGATCTTGGGGCGTGACACCTCTAACCTCCGTCTCCCACCAACTACGATCTTTCCAACCATCGTCGCCGCGGACTACGATCCCCATGACTTCTGTTGCCCTCCAGTTACAGTCCATCTAATCACAATCGCCCACTGGCTACGATATATACCTCTGACCTCTGTCGCCCGCCAACTATGGTCCCTCCGACCATCGCCTGTCAAATATGATCCCCCCAACCTCTATCAATATCTGCCAACTATGGCCTGTCCCTTAGACTATCGTCTCCCGCCAACTACGGTCCCTCCGACTACTGTCACCCGCCACCTACAGACCCTTAGACCACTATTGCACGCAAACAATGTTCCTTTCAACCTCTGTCACTTATAGAATATGGTCCCTCCGACATTCGTCGTATGATAACCCTTAATATTTTTAAAAAGTTTTTTTTACCTACAATAGTTAAGAATTATTTCAAGAGTCACTATAAGTCTAAATCATAAACCGTCTTCACCATAGTATATATATTATTGTATTTTAGTTCCACTAATATTTTCATAATTTTTGGACTTATGTGAAGTTCCTTCAATAATTGGGATTTGTATATATGTACAAATGAGAATTTTGAGACCATTATGTGTCAGTTTTACAATCCAATTTCACCTGATAATTTATGAATATTTTATACAATTTTTGAATCTTTAGAATTTAAGATATAAAAGAATTTTAGGTTAAAAATTAAATAATCGGTATAATTATCTAAATATCTTTTTAATATCGTATTATAAA
>NW_021319651.1:358491-388033 GCF_001605985.2 Dendrobium catenatum | reverse complement strand
TAAGGGAAAAACTGAGAAAATGAGAGGAGAGAGAAAGAGAGTTAGATTTTGGAGATCGTATAGTCACTTTTGTATGTCAGCCTAGTTTTTTTTTTTGGACATTTAGGCCAATTAAGGCAAACTCACACACACCACGCATATACAAAGACTCGATAGGACCTCTTAGTTGAAGCATAAGCTCTTAACCAACAGGCCAAGATGAGCTGTGTATGTCAGCCCAGTTGAAAAATTTATTCTCGAGGGTCACATTAACTCTATATTAGTTTTAAAAAATAAGCAATTTTCATCAATTTTTTTTTATTAAAACTTGGTTTCATTACCGAAAAATGTGAATAACTTTGCACTTGTCAAATTTTCATCCACTAAGTTTTTATATATTATAATGATTAAGATTTTGAATATTTTTTAGAAACTTTATAATATGAGTTTTGAAATTTGTGAGTTTTTATTCAATAAAAAATTATATAGATTCTAAAAAATAGTTCTATAATACAATAAAAGTCTTAAAATATTATTTTACATAATCTCTGAAAATTTTTGTTATTTATTAAAAATGTGCATTTTTGTTTTGTAGGATTTTCTGTCACATACTATTATAGAAAATCAGACAATTTTGACAAATGCTCATTTACATTTTAACTGCGATTATGATAACAAATATGAATATGCTCTTAAATTATATATATTGTGAGAGATAAGTGGTTAGAATCTTTTGAGATTATGTCTGTATTAGAGAATATTATAGTGCCTACGGGCATATTATGGTGGCTATAAGTCATATTATGGTAACATAAACATAAAAGGGAGTCATAAGAGGCCAAAATCTTTTGAAATTCTATTTGGTTAAAGAAAATGTGATAAGAATTACTCTATGATATAAATTGCAATTTATTTATCTTCTTAGTATTGTTATTTAAATAATTAGATGATTGTTATGCTCTTAATATATTTTTTAGTAGAGTGATTTATTCGATTGCATTAACTGCCTTTAAATATTAAACACAATATTTAATAAAAGAATTTAAATTTTTAGATCGGTGTGTGTGGCCTGCTAAGGTGTAGTTCATTGTGATTTTGCTTCTGGTTTTTAGGATCTGAAAAAGGGAATGATATTATTGATTAGTAATTCATGATCAGATCTAAGTTTCATAAGTTTATAAGTATTTCTCTATTTTGATTTTTTTACAGTCATGAATAGCTTATTATTCAGTTATGTAGCTTCTATATATAACAATGAACTATAGTATAGAAACATTTTGATAAAATAAAAGAAATCTTATGGATGTTTTTTTTAGTATGTGGATGTCTAATAGCTATGTAGTTTATTAAAAATGAATATTGAAATAGAATCTAAACATTTCAAAATTAGATCTTGGGATTTTCCTATTACAACTCAGCACGAAAGACTTGTCCTGGTCATGTTGGGTTTTAACAAGCTTTTGTAGTATCAAAGCAATAATTTTGGAATGAATCGTAAAACAGAGCTATAAGAATTAATTTTTAAGTCAAGTGAGGCCATTTTGAATATGTTTTGGTGTTTATTATTATTCATTTCATGTTCATGTATGCTCAGTTGCATATTATATATGTTATGGATCCGACAACCAATATATGATAGATGAGCAGAGTGGCATTCAGATAACTCCTGTATATAGTACTACTCCGACTGTGGGTTATAATATAGTTTTATAGTTTACTAGTCTAATAGCCTAGATGATAGATGAGGCACGAAGCAGGTCTCTTACTGTGAGATCTAATGAGGTAGATAGACATTTACAGACCGATGTTTCTGCGATTAAGACCTCCAAAGTTTGAGAGTACTGTTGAACCCATAAATATAGAGGACTGGTTGAGGAGGTTGGAGAATGCATTTAATGGTATGCAATGTCATCTTGAAAGGAATATACTATTAACATTCTATTTGTTAGATGGCGAGGCAGAGACCGGTGGTACACAACGGTACAAAGCGGTATTTATGATATGACACTCATTAAAATATAGATATTTTATGATATGATGCTCATTAAAAAAAACCATTCACTTGAGCTGGGCTGTTTCATCTGTACAGCTTTACTTTAAGCATTATTAGGTGTAGATTATAATTCTAGTTGTGTTTATAGTTTTAAGCATTAGCTAGACTATTTTTTTTCCTAACAAGTTACAATTCCCTCTATATAAAGGTTCATAATTCGTCTATTTTGTTATTTTTATTTGGTGAATTATTGGAAACTAAATTCTTCTCAGTTTCTCCACCTATTGCGTCACATTAGTATTTTAAGACTGTATTAACAGATATTGCTCCCAACATGCATGCAACAATGCTCATTTTTCTTGTTTTATATTGTAACGAAAGGCTTGGAAAGACCAAAATGAAAGCATCATTTGGACCACGAAAGTGCCTCATGAAGTAATCACAAAAGAAAAGGATCGTCACATTAGTATTTTAAGACGGTATTATTCAGATATGTAGAGTACTGTGCCATTTTAAACAAGGATCTCATTAATGTTTCTTATGTGCACCTATGTTTTATTTGAATCATTGAATGAGTGAAAAGATCATTGGTTCATAAAAAGAATTTTATTTATTTATTCCAGTGATAAATTAAATGCAAGAAACTTGAATTTGAATAGGATTGTAGCACCCACTTTTCATTCAATTACATATAGGCTTCATTTGGGGCAGCATTTTTACTATTTTCTGAAGTAACTTTTAGTACAAAATTTTTTAGTTTAAAAAATTTTTGTGCTAAAAAACTGCTTTAGAAAAAGTAAAAAGACCATCCCAAACAAATTCTTAAGATTCACTTGGGATAATTTTAGACCACTATTTTTTCACTATTTTTAGGAAATTTTTAGCTAAAAAATAACTTTACAAAACAATAAAAAAACCATCACAAACGAAGCTTTACTTTCATATTACTTTCTCTGAATATAAGCAATATGCAACACAAATCAGATTACTGTTTTACCTCCTTAGAGAACGTTAACTGACCTAATATTGCTCCCAACATGCATGCAACAATGCTCATTTTTCTTGTTTTATATTGTAACGAAAGGCTTGGAAAGACCAAAATGAAAGCATCATTTGGACCACGAAAGTGCCTCATGAAGTAATCACAAAAGAAAAGGATAAATTTATGAGGACCAAAGAACCACATAGCAAGAATTGTAGAAAAAATGAGCCCAAACTTCCAACTCCATATATTATCACTTGTTTTATTCCTCCGACCAAGCAAAAGAGGTTAAGCATTGCTACTGCAGACAATATCACAAACATTGGCGAAGTAGACCCAAACTCCATGATGCCATTCTCATACCTCTTAGAAGACTCTTCATCTGCCACCTTTGGAGTAATAGCAAAGGCTAAATCATTCATACCAATTAGCTTTAGAATTGTATCCACAAATGCAAAAAGGTATGAAGTAGTTCTCTTATATAACCACATTCTGTGCTCATTCCACCAAGACTTCAACGTTTCACCAAAATAAAGTGATTCCCACAAACTAACCACATAACTTAATGCAATAACAAATGCAAATGGAATGAACCAAAAGCTAAAAACCTGCATTTAAACATGAGAAAATAGAAATTAGCGCAACTTATTTTGTTTGGTAATATTTTTTAACTTATTTTGCAGCAGCAAAAAGCTACCAAAATACTAGTGCATCTCAAGAAATTTGGTTTGTAAAAGTTGCTTTTAAAAATATTGTTTTATGAGAAATAAGAGAAATGAAAGAGTGCAGAGAGAGAGAGAGAGAGAGAGAGAGAGAGAGAGAGAGAGTACGCACACTTGGGAATAAAGAAATTTCATGAAGAAGGCATATAGAAGGAATGACAACATAGATCAGGGTTGGAATGCAATTGACGGCCCATAAGCTGTATATGCAATATCCCATTTGAAGGCCAAGTTTTATTCTTCGGAAACCATAAAGGAAGGGACAATACTTGGAGAGGAAAATTTGAAAGTGTCCTTCAGCCCATCTCTTGTGTTGTACAAGAACTTGAGAGAGTGTTGTCGGAGCGAGACCAACGAAAGCCTCTCTTTTTGGACGGAAATGTGCTGATTTCCATCCCCGACATTGAATTGCTAATCCAGTGATAATATCTTCTACTGGACAACCGTACTTCAAACCCATCTGCACTCAAAAACCATTTGATTTGAGATATATAAAAAATACATAAAGATATATATTATACTTTTCTATGTGATGGAATAATATAATTGAAATAACTCATAAATGTTGGTAAAAATTTAGTATTAACCAAGACAAAATATGTTTTGATGATAAAAAAAGCAATTTGACCCTAAAATTTTGAAGTTCAAAATATGTTTTAATGCAAAGAATTTTATGATTGAACAATAAATGTGTATGAACAAACCTCTTTTCCCCATTGAGTGTTCTCTTCATAGGAGCATGTTGCGAGATTTTTGGTTCTTTCTTCTAAAATGCTAACACTTGCTTCTGAAATATTTGATTTTTCCCCTTTCATCTCAATTTTACTTAGCTCATTATATTTTCTCCCATTTAGACAATCTCTTCTATGGAAGCAACATGAACCTGTGTAAACTGGACCTCCTTGGCCATCATGCCCAGGAAAATCCACCTTGAAGAAATAAGTTTAAATAAAAATATCAAATTTTAGCCAAAACAAAATCAATTTACATTCGTCTTTAAATAATGCCAAGTTTTTTATTTATGATATCTATTTTATACTGCACTTATATCTTGAACCTAAAAAATGTTATTAAAAATTTTTATTACCCATCTGAGCAAGCATGAATTTCATGAACTTTTACAAATTAAATGTTAGAACTTACCATTAGAATAGTATTTAGGGAAGTCGCATACAAGTCATGCTTGATTATGTTTCTATAGCCTTGGGGAAATTGCACAAAAGCATACTCATGGCCTCTCTCTTCATCCATAAAGAAGCATAAAGCATCCCTGATTGATTCAACATTATTAGCACACATATCACAGTCAAGAGTAAGAATGACTGGTCCATTGCTTATTTGCTCAGAAACTCTCAGCTGCATGTTTAAAAGTGACCTTGTTAGGCACGAATGAATTTTCAACAACAACAAAAAAGATAAAAATATGCCAAGAATTTTTAGATATATCAATATTTGCTTATAATAAGATTGTCCATGTATTGTTAATAGTGAGGAAAGCAAAGTCTAATATAATGTTGTAATAATAAATTGATTACAAAAAGTAAATGCATGTAAAGATTCTACCAATGCATTCAAAGCCCCAGCCTTAAAATTATGATGATACTTTGGGCGTTTCTCACGAGCCATATAAACAATGGTAGGCAATGCAAACCCTTCAATGTCTTTAGCAATTTGATCTCTTCCATCAATTAGTATCTAACAATTAAAGAATATATGTTCACAAGTTACAAACTAGATTGATTCTAGATACTTTGCATTTCTTCGTAATGTAATTTTTGTCATATAACAATATTAAATAAGTGCATACCTTTACAATGGCTTGGTGATCCTTTGAAGTACTTTTGAAGCTCCATTCTAAAAAGCCTTCATGCTTTGCCTTTATCTCTTTCAAAATGTAACCTTGTTTCATTGTCGCATCGATTCGACACTCCATATCTTTGTACAATTTCTACATAAAAAATAAATGAGTTATAAATAAAAGGAGACCGATGTTGAGAAAGTTCTTGCACTAACAATATTTTGTAAGAAGTTTATTTAGAAAGCCTACTTTCATAGTTGTCCATTCTGAGAATCTTGAATCATGTACTGAAATTGATGATTTAGAAAAGAAGATAGCAGGTGACATATGTTGAACATTGAACTTCCTACAAAAAGGGACCCATGATTTTGCAAATTGTGATGCCTCAAGCAGTGCATAGAATGTGAAAATCGAACCACCATCATCAGATAGATAAACACTTAGTTTCTCTGGTGGATAATCATAAGCCAACACAGATAGAACTGTGTTAATTGCTATTATTGGGGGCTCAATGATGGGATCAGCAGTACATATAAAAACATCCACCCCAGGTAGTTTGTCTTCATACCTAAGAAATTAATATTCAAAGTATAGTCATATAATAATTTAGAATTATGAGGATATAACTTGATTGTCTGCCATGTTTAAAAGCTTTTTCTTTAAAAAAAACCATATTTGTATTGTGTTTACCACAATAAACAATAAAATAATATCTTTTTTGAGATAATCAAACAAAAAATGCTGCCAGCTTTGTTTTAGTAGATTCTTCAAGCATCTTATATTTAAACTTGATATAACAATAAGTCCAAATTTATAATTTAAAATTTGGATTCAATGAGCTAAAAAATGAAATAATGGTACCCTCATTATAATATTTATTATTACAATGTTCCCTCATTATTTAGGATATTCTTTTTTCATTACATTTTTCTTCTTATTGCCATAATTAATCAAGTAAAAAAATTAATCTTTTATGAATTCTATTAATGACTTCATCCATTGTTAATTCTAGTATGCGCTGAAAACCGATCTTTTCATTGAAAATAGCCCATGTACATTTCCATTCTGATTTATTTGATTTTAAAAAATCAAATTAATTAAAAAAAATCATTACACAAGTCTCAGGCATATAAATATATATATATATCTTAAGAAATTCACATGTCTAAATTTAGAACAATTATTACATCCTCCGACCGGACGTAGAGGAACGTCCTGTCGGAAGCCAAATCGCGCCAAAAAATGAGAAATACCGAGCAAATAATGAGCAATATCAAACAATAACGAGGAATACCATCACGTGAAGACCCAATACCAAGCAATACCGAGTTATACAAAAGTTGTACCGAGTTTTTCCAAGAAAAAGCTCGGTACAACTCGGTATTGCTTGGTATAACTCGGTATTGGTCTTCACAGAGCGGTATTTCTCGTTATTATCAAATAATACCTAACAATACCGAGCAAAAACTGAATTTTTTGACAAGATTTTACCTCCGGCCAGACATTACTCTACGATGTAACATCGGACTTAATAAAAGTTCCTTAATTTAATGTGAATCCGAATACAGAGCTACGGAATCCTCAAAGAATAATTTCTCCTGAAAGCGACCTTCTAGTAATCTGATCTTTTTGGCTGAAGCATTTTGGCTGAAGCTTGAAGGGATATATACGGATCTACTTGCGTCCACAACTTTATGGGTGGACTGGAGATAGAGTCATAGCTAGAGAGATAGAATGATGCTAGAGGACAAAAATTATGTACAGAATTCTTAATAAGATTCAAATAATTCACATCGTTAATAATTAAGAAAAGGCATTTACGCAAGTTTTTTCAAATGATATTATTTTTTGAGAAAATTAATTAAATCAATTAATTATTAAAAGATTCTTTTTAAGGCAACTAATAAAAATAAAAAGGTTATTAGTAAATAAGTATTAGCATATCACTAATAAATATTTATTCAATAAGAATAATGCTATATAATTCAATCGCACCATAAAAAATCATATTTATATGACTTAATAATTAAAAATATGTACAAAACATAATCACGCGAGGAGATTCGATTCTCTTTCTCTCTCTTTGTCTATCTGACTCTTGTTGCTGGGCAAAAAATATTAATATGTTTTAATCTATTTTACACTAAAATAATGCTAATTTTGTTAAATATATTTAATGTCA
Organism: Dendrobium catenatum; assembly: GCF_001605985.2. NCBI lineage: Eukaryota > Viridiplantae > Streptophyta > Magnoliopsida > Asparagales > Orchidaceae > Dendrobium > Dendrobium catenatum. Next base: position 380,377 of record NW_021319651.1, on the reverse strand, counting down.
AGGGTCATATATTATTTTTTAACATATAAGAATTATTATATAATTTAATTGAATTTAACATTAAATATAATATTATTGCATCCAGGAGTATTCGCGGCGGTAGAGAAATATAAAGTTTATCGTCCTAGTGTTGTACGAAAATCCGGCACGCAATCTGATAAGAGAGAGGGTCTAGCATTTATGAGACACCAAATTTTTACGTGAAAAACCCCTGAAAAGAGGGAAAAACCACGGGGCCTAGCCCAGTTTGAATGAATCCACTAGTATTGCAGTCGATTACAAATGAGGCCCTTCCTTGGAAGAAGGCCTTAGCTTGATGTACATTTTATAGAGTACATTACATGATGTGAATACAAAGAATCACTATTGACATGTTCGTTTGGTCGGGAGGACCGTAGTCGGCGGGCAATGGAGGTCGGAAGGCTTATAGTCGGTGGGCGACGTAAGTTAAGAGGACCGTATAGTCGGTTGGCGACGGAGGTCGGAAGGACTGTAGTCGGCGGGCGACGTAAGTTAGAAGGACCGTAGTCGGCAGGCGACAGAGGTCGGAAAGACTGTAATTGGCGGACGATGTAAGTCAGGAGGACCGTAGTCGGCAGGCAACAGAGGTCGGAAAGACTGTAGTTGGTGGGGCGACATAAGTCAGGAGGACCGTAGTCGGCGAGCGACGGATTGGAGGTCAGAAGGACAGTTGCCTTGCGACGGAGGTTGGAAGGACTGTGTCTGACAATGAAGGTCAAAAGGACGACGTTAGGTAGAAGTCCAACAATGGAAAGAAATCCATCTTCGGATATACGTCCAGCGAAAGTCCGGTAACTGGTAGAAGTTCGGCGTCGGGTAGAAACTTGGCGAAGAGTGAAGGTCAGGTGTCGAGTAGAAGTCCAACGTCTGTTGGTGGACGAGGATAACTCCGGCATCACTTGGGCGGATTTTTGGCGTTAGGATGGAACTCTGTCGTTAATTGAGAAGAATTTCCGCATCCCGTGGAAGTTGGGCAGAATTCTGACGTTCTTCCGAATATCCGGCAAAATCCCAGCGTGTTCGGGCGGCGGGAAGAACTCCGGCGGTGGTCGAGGAGGAGCTGGTTCTCCTTCCCCTTCTCTTCTTCTTCCCTTCTTCTTCTTGCTTATTCCTTGGGTCCTCTAGTGAAGAATGAGGGCTCTATTTATAATTTTTCTGGAGTGGCATGGCTTGTAAGTAGGTGTGAGATCAGGGGCGAATAAGGAGTGGTCGAATGTATGGTTGATGTTGAATCCTTTGATTGTGCACCGTTCATTGGACATTTGAAGGCCTTAGTGATGTCGGAATTTGGCGATCTTGGGCTCGTTGGATTCGTCTCGTCGAGCCGCTCAATACGAGTATAAGCTCATTAAAATCGGAGACCGTTTGGTAACTCAAATAAAGGTAAAAGCTTTCCAACAGCACTTCGGGCGCTTGATTTGGGCTCACTTGGACTCGGATTGAGTAGAATTTGGTGTCGTTGGGTTCGTATTTCCGAGACGCTCAGTTTGACTGTAAGCTTGCTGAAATCGGAGTTCGGGTGCTCACAGATTTAATTTTTGAAGTTTTCGGGTTGGGTTTTGCCTCGAGATTCGTGTCCGGTCAAGATAATTTCATGATGATGTATCAAATATAATTATTAGATAATATAATGATTAGACTTTTGATTTTCAAACTGTTTATGAAGAATCGCTTAGATAATTGGCCCTTTTATTCTCTGATCTTTATTTATTTTTTATATAAGTTACCCAAAATAATTTTTTTTTGTTATATCAGTATCAATATAGAAAGTAATGAACAAAATATAATCTTATTTAATCATTATTAATAATGAAATATAAAAAAAGAACAAAATATAATCAAATATTCGAAAAAAAAAATTAAGCTAAATTCTTCTAAAAAATCTCTCAATAGAGAACTAGAAGAGAGAGAGAGAGAGAGAGTACCGATGGGAGAGCCTATCCTTGAAAGTATAGCGGTAAGTCGGGTTCCAGCGAACGGAGAAAGTGATAAACCAATAGAAGCCGAACCATAGCTCGGTGGCGAACATCGCCATCCACGCCCACCTCCCCTTCTCTCCGGCCACAGGCATGTGCGAGACCCTGTAAGCCCAGATCAGGTGCAACCCCAGCAGCATTGAGGCCGCGTACAACCACCACCACGGCCTTCCCTTCCCTCTTCTCACCTCAAACAGACAGCCCTCCTTTCTCTCCATCTCTACTTCACTTCTTAATTCCTCAGTCCTCATCCCCTCTTGAGTAGTTTAGTTTATATTGACTACTTGGCATGATAGAGTGTGGGCCCTTTCCTGTAGAAATTATTGGTGATCTGTCAGCCTTCAAGTGGGTCGGTTCAGTGCAATGAATTGAACATATAGCATTTTTTATATTAAATTATGTTTAGTATTATTCATTATTTAAATAAAGTAGCGACAATTAACTCATGATGCATGGCAAATTAGATTATACTTTTTTTAGTATTATTACGCAAAGAATATATTTTCTCTTGTATTTATAATTTTGTATATCAAGAGTATGCTTTTTTATTTCTAAAAATTAATAATGGACATTGGACACTATATAAAGAGTTCACGAGTGTGAGGCTTTGTTTGAGATGAGTTTTTTATTGATTTTTAAAGTAGTTTTTTTAGTACCAAATTTTTAAGTTTTGCATTATAAAATTATTTTAAGAAGCAGTAAAAAAGCTGTCTCAAATGAAGCATAGAAATTTACTATTTCTATTATTAAATTATTGAAATTTAAGTTTCATTTGGAATGATTTTTTTTTATTGTTTTTTAAAATAGCTTTATGGTATTAAAAAAATTTACTAGAAATTTTTATAGTAAAAAACTATTTTAGAAAGCTATAAAATAATTTTCTCAAAAGAAGTCTTAAATTCTTCCTAATTTACTTTAGCCTCACTTTTTTAACTCTTCTTCTTCTTTGCGATCTCCCCTTCTCAGTTTTTCTTCCCTGATGCACATATTGATCTAATAAAGTTGTATTGTTGAGATGTTTGGTGTACGTACTTCGACATTTAGAACATCCCATGCATTGATGTTTATTATCTGCAACTTCATTTGATTTGAATAAGTGGAAGGGGCTTTCTTTTGTAAGAGAATTTGTTATGTATAGCTTGATCGGTATAGAAGCACCCTCTTGCAACAGGGACAAATTTTTAAAACCGAAATGATTTATTGTTGATTTAATAAAATATAAATAAAAAATATTAAAACTAGGCACAGCCGTCTAAACCAACGGCAACCAGTTGTGAGTCAACCATCAGCTAAACGTTTTTTTTTTTTTCCTTTTTTGTAAATGAAAACTCATCATCCTATTAATGGGCAACTGGCTTTTTATTTTTTTGCATCGTATTTTTTTGGTGAAAAAATAAAGCACCGCAGCTTTTGAACATTCACAAACACATGCACAAAAAAAAAAAAAAAAATAAATTTCAAACATGCACAACTTTAAACTAGATCTAGAGTAATTCATGGTATAATCTGCAAATAAATATCGTTCTTAACATTTCAACACATAGACCAGACAAACAGATCATGCATGATATAATTATCTGATCTCATATTCCTTCTCTCATATGTCTTTTCTATCATATCAGTATTTTTAATGCGCTTAAACCATTTGAATCTATTTACTTCTTAGTTTCGTAACATCGTATGCTAAAATCTTTTTAGATTCTTCTTTGTAGATTAGCTTTGGTTGTACTTCCAACAATTTTTTCCAGAGATTCTACTTTTTGCATTAGACACTCATTTTCTTAAAAAAACACAAAGAACACATTATGATCTTCATAAATGTTTAGGCAGTAACAAATGATAAGTAGTTTTTCAATTTACTCAATCACTTCAAATTGTCCAAGGTATGTGGGTCTCAACTTCTATTCTATGCCAAACCTAATGACTCTTTTTATTGGACTCACTTTCAAATATATGAAGTCTTCAACTTGAAATTCTACATAGTAATGCTTTGAATCTTAGTATTTCTTCTATTTATCATGTTAGATTTTAAGCTATGTTGAATCAGACGAAACTTTACAGTTGCATCATCTATCATAGTTGGTCCTAATAGATTCCTTTCTCCCCCCTTTATCTAAGATGTATGCGTCCTGCATACTCTGTCATCCAAAGATTTGTAAAGGGTCATATTGATAATAGACTAAAAATTATTATTCTATGCAAATTTGATCAGAGGAATATGATCATTTTAGCTATTAATAAAATCTAAAACACAAAGCCTAAGAATGTCTTTTGGTACCTGAAAAGTTCTTTCAAATTAATCATCTGTTTGTGGATAAAAAGATGCATTGAAATGTAATTTTGTACCTAAATTCTTATGAATATTCCTCCAAAATTTATTAGTAAACTAACTATCCCAGTTAGAAATAGTTACCTTGGCTGTCTCGTATAGTCTAATGATCTTACGTGCATATATCTATACTAACTTATCTATAAAGTCTATCCATCAAATCATAAGAAATAAGCAAAGTTCGTCAAAAAATCTATCACAACGCAAATAACATCATGTCCTTGTTTTGATCAGCGAAAAACCATTACAAAATTTATGATCATTTCTTCTCACTTCCACTCTAGAATGGGCAATTACTACACTAAACTACCATATCGCTAATGTTTTTCCTTCATTTGTTGACAATTCTCACGCTTAAACACAAAATCAACTACTTCTCTTTTTAACCCTGGCCATAAAATATTTGCTTTAGATCATTATTCATTTTACTATTCTCGAGGTGACTAGTGCATCCAAAGTAATGTGTCTCATGTAAAATATCATTTTTCGGATTCATACTACCAGGGACCCGTAATCTATCCTTGTAGAAAATCATATCTAAATCATTCATTCGTAATTCAAAATTCATTCTATATTAAATTTTATTAACTAATTTGGAATAATCTTCATCATCTTTCTAAGCATCCAAAATTCTTTCCCTCATAGTAGGTGGTACGATCATATGAGCAAGCCAACCAAAATCCAAATCAATGGACTTAGGCACTTCCAGCTCTAATCTTTTCATTTCATGAATAAAAAATTCATCAGAAGTAAGCAAAAAATTTGATGCTCTAGAAAACTACCTACTTAAAGCATCTACTACTACATTGACTTTAAGAGGCTAAAATGACAATAACAACAGCATCAAACATCTATTCACTACGTAGGGTCGGCTACATGAATCTTTTTTCTCCAATGTGTTCTATTAAGAGTTAAATTTTTATTTAAATCAAATAAAAATGTTATTTCTAATGCATTCTAACCAAGTTTTTAGGTCTATCTCTACTCTTCTTAATATAGGTCAAACCTAATATTTCTATTCTGCTAATCGGGTCATCAAAAAGTCAGTGTTTTATGTGACCAAAGTGATACTTAATAAAGAATTCAAAAAAAAAAAAAAAACTCCAAGTTTAATAAAAGAATAATTAAATAACCTAAAAAAATAACTGTAACTCAAGGAAAATAAAAAAAAAATTATATAAATTTCTATGAACACATAAAATTATAAAGAATAATAATTTAAAATATCATCAAAATGAAAATAAAATCTTTTTACAAACTCCTAAATAAACGCCTTTAATAATCAAAATCCAAAAAAAAAACACTTCATTCTCTTTGAGATACTATAAAATGTCATATTAACCCTTTGCATGATATGTATATCTTATTAAGTCCATGATAATTGAAATGTCGAGGTTCACCTTTAGGTGAATATTGCAAATTAAAATTGTTTCTTAAAATCCTAAATGTAAATAAGAAGATTATATCAATAAATAAAAAATTGTAAAGAAACAAAATTAAACGAGTAATTTTCGAGTTAAAATGAGATTTGTAGGTTAACCTAAATCCAACCGGTTTATTGACTTGAAGTTAACCCGTTTATTAAAGTGGTCAAAATACACGGCCCAAACCCGGCCCAACGTGTTTATTAAAAAGATCAACTCAAATTCAAAATTTTCATATTGACTTCGGATCGGATTAACAGATCAAATCAGCTATTGACACCCTAGAGATTATGTTACACAAATCTTTCATTTCTCGTGTTCACCATGAGATCTTTAATCTATAAGAACCCAACTGCGCACTAAGATGCTGTGAAGAACTAGGAGAATTGATGTAGGAACATCTTAGTTTTTATTATGCTTAGGGACTAGTTTATCTTGCTTAGTCTAGATAGTTCTATTTGCCTCTTTAAATAGTTGGCTAATGTAAATGATGAGCTCATTGAATGATATAATATACTCTTTGAAGCTTTTGAAGCTTTCTTCTTCTTCTTCCCTGGATTGAGAAAACCGAAATCCTTCTTGCAGGTCGAGTCTTCCGACGATCCACTACATCAGTTGGTATCAGAGCCTGGAGCTTGTGAAGATCGATGGACTGCGGAAGAAGGTCGGCTGTCGACGACGATCGAAGCCGCAGAATAAGATTGGCGGTCGACGACGATCGACGCCATGGAAGGTGGGCTGTCGACGATGCTCGAAGCCGTATCACCTTCTATCAAGCTCAATCGAAGGAATCGCTAGATCAGGTAGACAGAAACCTTGATAGGATTTGAGAAAACCTTCCCACAATAAGGAAGATGAGAATGTCGTCCACAACCATACCGAGGTATTCTTCTTATTCGCTCTCCTCGTCCGCTCCTCGCAAACGACATCAGTCCCGCCCTTCTCCCACCCGTTGACGAATACCCTCCGCTCGAGCTCCCTCTCCGATGGTGTGATCCACTGCTCGAGCGTCCGATGCGATGGCGAGATCCTCCGCCTGATCGCGAAGTTCGCAAACATCCTTGCCCGACCATTTATTCTGCAATCAACCCGTGACTTTCGTCCGGGACTCGCCTCCGCTCATCAACGACTCGCTTCCGCAGCTTGCGTCCAAGACGGTCTCCCATGACCCGACTTCGTCGCCGCCTCAGCTACCTCCCGCGATCCGAAGCATCTCCCTTCGTCCGGACCATCTGATCCTCCTACAAGTCCTTCACCGCCAGCTCCAGATTCTTTGTTGCTGCAACTCGCGATCGGGCCTGATGCCGAGATTGACGCTGCAGAAGAGGGATTAGATCTTCGGCAGAGCATGATGAACAGTGGTAACCTCGGAGGGAACAGCACGCCGAGCTACCATTCTAAAAGCAGCATCCATGAGATCGATCTCCTCCCCGACGATGCAACTCAAGATCTCCTCGGTATTTCCGACCGGATGATTGTCACTGGTTATGGTCACGAGTATTTTCAGGTTTATGGGAGCGTCCTTAAGTCAGCAATGGAGCTTTGTTTGCGTCATATGGGGATCGAGAGGCTCAGCATCGGCAATGTTCAGCGGCTGGACTGGGTCCCTCTTGGAAATCAGCCTCTACAGGATCTCATTTTTTGCTTACAGATTCATCAGCAACAGGAAGAAATACAGGAATTTCATGCTCCTTTAAATAATAAACATAAAGGATCATCAATTCAAAATGAGATCCTACCTGCTTCGTTTGGTGGAACTACTGCTTCGTCCAATAGAACAACTCTACAAGGTCTGGTATTCCCATCCATTGCACATAATCATGCTCTTTTCCATAGTGTCCTAGAAGCAGCTCAACTTTTGAGAACACTGAAAGAAATTCATGTATCTCGTGTTGGAACTCTTGTATGGAATAACAATATCCTCACCATAGGTGGTATTGGAGATGCTTCCCTTACAGGTGTGCAAATGCTTGATGAGAAGTCCACTGACAAAATTAATCCAACGCCATGCTCACAAGCTGCTCGACGTAATGTCGCTACTGACTTCGGGCAGTTGGTTGTTGACGATTTCATTGCTGAAATTGTCGAGGGAGATCGATTCACAGTTCAGGTTCTTCATCTATTAGAAAGCACAAAGCAAGAGCAGTAGCATGAGTTGTACAAAGCATGTGAAGCTGTATCCTTGCCTAGAGATGATCTCCTCGGTAGAGGCAAGGACAAGGAGTTTGTTATGCAGTGGTTGAGGAAGCCATCAAATGAGCATCCAGGAACTGATTTGTACAGAAACATTTCTCTTCTAGCTATAGTAGGACATGGTGTTATGGGACAGTCAACTCTATTGCAACAAGTCTATGAAGATGAAATGATAAAGGAAATTGATCTTAAAAAATGGGTTAGTGGATTCAGCAACTTTGCAGATATGCTAAAATCTCTTAAAATGAGGAGACCTCCTTTGGATACACTTTATGCTTTGCAAAAGAATCTTAAATCTGAGATAATATCAAAAGGGTTCTTATTTGTGCTGGATGACTTGTGGGATGAAGAGGAGGAACAGAACAAAACTAAATGGGAGAATGTGCTCGCCTCTCTATCTTGTGGAATTTGGAAAAGTGATATTTCTTTTGCCGTCGATTTCACGAGGGATCGGTTCTATGCCAAGAACTCATATCCACCACCCAATTGGCAAATTGAAATGCTAGTTCAATTCAAGGATTCCAAAGTTCAACCTCCTCCCTTGGATTGGGGGAAGCCTATTCATGTGGTGATTTTAAAGTCTGCATTCAAAGTCTTCGCGATTCAAAGTCTTTGATCCAGGAATCTGCTGCTACCCTTACCTCCTTTCTAATAACATGCCTCGACGGAGTCAAGCTTTTTGACACAAGGGGAGAATGATGTAGGAACATCTTAGCTTTTATTATGCTTAGGGACTAGTTTATCTTCCTTAGTCTAGATAGTTCTATTTGCCTTTTTAAATAGTTGGCTAATGTAAAGGATGAGCTCATTGAATGATATAATATACTCTTTGAAGCTTTCGAAGCTTTCTTCTTCTTCTTCCTTGGATTGGGAAAACCGAAATCCTTCTTGCAGGTCGAGTCTTCCGACGATCCACTACATCAAAAATCTTCTAAAATAGGATTCTTTAAATCATAGAAGAATACCTCATTTTGTAATCATCAAAACAATTCCGATGCGTAATTAGAGACATAATCATACAATCATGGAGTCATCATTCAAATCCTAAGAGATTTTACAAGCAAAGTCTGCCATTGCCTTTCCATTGCACTAATAACATGTTCATTCCCCTACAAAATAGAAATGAAATAAGCAACTATAATTAAAGCAACTGATAAAAGTGTGGTATTTATGGGTATGCATCCTTTATCATTTCTGAAGAATGAAGCTTCGAAGATGGGAAAATTTATGACGACCAAAGAACCACATAACAAGAATTGTAGAAAAAATGAGCCCAAACTTCCAACTCCATATATTATCACTTGTTTTATTCCTCCGACCAAGCAAAAGAGGTTAAGCATTGCTACTGCAGACAATATCACAAACATTGGCGAAGTAGACCCAAACTCCATGATACCATTCTCATACCTCTTAGAAGACTCTTCATCTGCCACCTTTGGAGTAATAGCAAAGGCTAAATCATTCATACCAATTAGCTTTAGAATTGTATCCACAAATGCAAAAAGGTATGAAGTAGTTCTCTTATATAACCACATTCTTTGCTCATTCCACCAAGCCTTCAACGTTTCACCAAAATAAAGTGACTCCCACAAACTAACCACATAAGCTAATGCAATAACAAATGCAAATGGAATGAACCAAAAGCTAAAAACCTGCATTTCAACATGAGAAAATAGAAATTAGTGCAACTTATTTTGTTTGGCAATATTTTTTAACTTATTTTGCAGCAGCACAAAGCTACCAAAATACTAGTGCATCTCAAGAAATTTGGTTTGTAAAAGCTACTTTAAAAAAAAAAAACAATTTTATGAGAAAAAAGATGAATGAAAGAGTGTAAAGAGAGAAGAGTGTGTACGCACACTTGGGAATAAGGAAATTTCGTGAAGAAGGCAAATAGAAGGAATGACAGCATAGATTAGGGTTGGAATGCAATTGACAGCCCATAAGCAGTATATGCAATATCCCATTTGAAGGCCAAGTTTTATTCTTCGGAAACCATAAAGGAAGGGGCAATACTTGGAGAGAAAAATTTGAAAATCTCCTTCAGCCCATCTCTTGTGTTGTACAAGAACCTGGGAGAGTGTTGTCGGAGCGAGACCAAGGAAAGCATCTCTTTTTGGACGGAAATGTGCTGATTTCCATCCCCGACATTGAATTGCTAAACCAGTGATAACATCTTCTACTGGACATCCGTACTTCAAACCCATCTGCACTCAAAAATCATTTGATTCGAGATATATAAAAAAATACATATAGATTAATATATTGCCTATATATATACATATAGTTTTCTATGTGATGGAATAATATAGTTGAAAGAAGTCATAAATGTTGGTAAAAATTTAGTAATAACCAAGAAAAAATATGTTTTGATAATAAAAAAAAAAAACAATTTTGACCCTAAAATTTTGAAAGTTCAAAACTTGCACTTGTGAATGCAAAGAATTATATGATTGAACAATAAGTGTGTATGAACAAACCTCTTTTCCCCATTGAGTGTTCTCTTCATAGGAGCATGTTGCAAGATTCTTGGTTCTTTCTTCTAAAATGCTAACACTTGCTTCTGAAATATTTGGTCTTTCCCCTTTCATCTCAATTTTACTTTGCTCATTATATTTTCTCCCATTTAGACAAGCTCTTCTATGGAAGCAACATGAACCTATGTAAATTGGACCTCCTTGGCCATCATGCCCAGGAAAATTCACCTTCAAGAAATAAGGTTAAATAAAAATATCAATCTTAGCCAAAACAAAATCAATATACATTCATCTTTAAATAATGCCAAATTTTTTTGTTTTTAATATTCATTTTATAGTGCTCTTATATCTTGAACCTAAAAATGTTATTAACAATTTTTTTTTTCCATCTGAGCAAACATGAATTTCATGAACTCTAAAAAATGTTAGAGCTTACTATTTGAATAATGTTTAGGGAAGTCGCATACAAGTCATGCTTGATTATGTTTCTATAGCTTTGGGAAAATTGCACAAAAGCATACTCATGGCCTCTCTCTTCATCCATAAAGAAGCATAAAGCATCCCTAATTGATTCAACATTATTAGCACACATATCACAATCTAGAGTAAGAATGATTGGTCCATTGCTTATTTGCTCAGAAACTCTCAGCTGCATGTTTAAAAGTGAGCTAGTTAGTCAAGAATAAATTTTCAATAAAAAAAGGATAATAATATGCCAAAAAATTTTAGACATAGCAATATTTGCTTATAAAAAGATTGTCCATGTACTGTAATGGATACGAAAGCAAAGTCTAATATAATGTTGTAATAAAAAGTTGATTGCAAAAAGTAAATGCATGTAAAGATTCTACCAATGCATTCAAAGCCCCAGCTTTAAAATTATGATGATACTTCGGGCGTTTCTCACGAGCCATATAAACAATGGTAGGCAATGCAAATCCTTCAATGTCTTGAGCAATTTGATCTCTTCCATCAATTAGTATCTAAAAATTAAAGAAGATAAGTTCACTAGTTACAAGTTAACTAGATTGATTCAACATTATTAGCACATATATCATTAGATACTTTGCATTTCTTCATAATATAATTTTTGTCATATAAAAATATTAAATAAGTGCAAACCTTTACAATGGCTTGGTGATCCTTTGAAGTAGTTTTGAAGTTCCATTCTGAAAAGCCTTCATGTTTTGCCTTTATATCTTTCAAAATGTAACCTTGTTTCATCGTCGCATCGATTCGATACTCCATATCTTTGTACAATTTCTGCATAAAAAATAAATAACTTATAAATAAAAGGAGGCCGATACTAAGAAAGTTTTTGCACTAATAGTATTTTGTAAGAAGTAAATATAGAAAGCCTACTTCCATAGTTGTCCATTCTGAGAATCTTGAATCATGTATTGAAATTGATGATTTAGAAAAGAAGAGAGCAGGTGACAAATGCTGAACATTGAACTTCCTACAGAAAGGGACCCATGATTTTGCAAATTGTGATGCCTCAAGCAGTGCATAGAATGTAAAAATTGAACCACCATCATCAGATAGATAAACATTTAGTTTCTCTGGTGGATAATCATAAGCCAACACAGATAAAACTGTGTTAATAGCTATTATTGGGGGCTCAATAATGGGATCAGCAGTGCATATGAAAACATCCACCCCAGGCAGTTTGTCTTCATACCTAAGAAATTGATATTCAAAGTATAGTCATATAATAATTTAGAATTAAAATGATTTGACTTGATTGTCTGCCATGTTTAACACAGATAATGAACTATGGATGCCCCAAGCCAAATTTAAATAAAGATTTACACATAACTCACAAAATGAAAAAATGACTAGTAGAATTATTAGAATTATTATATTAAAGATTTTATCATATAAATATGATCACAAGTAGGTTAACATTTTATAGTAGTAATACAATAATATTTATTATTACAATATACCCTCGTTTTTTTTTAGGATATTCTTTTTTCATTATATTTTTCTTCTTATTGCCATAATTAATCAAGTAAAAAAATGTAATCTTTTATGAATTCTATTAATGACTTCATCCATTGTTAATTCTAGTATGTACTGGTAACCAATCTTTTCATTGAAAATAGCCCAAGTAAATTTCTTTTCTGATTTATTTGATTTTAAAAATTAAATTAATTTTAAAAAAAAACATTACCCAAGTCCGAGACATATAAATTATTTTTAAAAAATATATACATTATCTTAAGAAATTTATATATCTTAATTTAATTCGAATCCGGACTTAGAATTATATCCCGAATCGCACAGAATATTTTCTACTGAAAGGGACCCTCCAACAATCTGATCTTTTTGGCTGAAGCTTGAAGGGATACGGATCTAATTGCGTCCACAACTTTGTGTGTGGAGACTGGAATAATTATTAGGTGCTGAGTGCAGACGGGGAGAGCACCGTCTGCACAGGCACAGGGTACCAAGCGGTACCTAGTGGTACCGAACGGTACCGAACGGTACCTAGCTGGATTTTATACTAGTGTGCAGACGGTTCTCCCCGTCTGCACTTCGCACCTAATAATCTCTCGTGGAGACTGGAGATACAGTCATAGAGATATCAAATGATACTAGAGGACAAAAATTATGTACATAATTCTTAATAAGATTCAAATAGCTCACATCATTAATAATTATAAAAAGGTATTTACGCATGTTTTTTCAAATGATATTATTTTTTAGTGAATTAATAAAATCAATTAATTAGTAAAAAATTCTTTTTAAGGCAATTAATAAAAAATAAAAGATAATTAGTAAATAATTATTAGCTTACATTAATGAATATTTATTCAATAAGAATAATGCTCTATAATTTAATCCCACAAAAAAAATCATATTTATTTGACTTAATAATAAAAAATATGTACAAAAATAAATAAATAATCACGTGCGGAGATTCGGTTTGATTCTCTCTCTGTCTATCTGACACTTGCTGCTGGGAAAAAAATATTAATATATTTTAATCTATTTTATACTAAAATAATGCTAATTTTATTAAATAAATATATTTAATATCAAGCGTCATGTATTTTTTTTAACATATAAAATTATTATATAATTTAATTGAATTTAACAATAAATATAATATAATTATTAGACTTTGGATTTTCTAATTTTTTATGAAGAATTTCTAAGATAATTGGCCATTTTATTATCTTATATTTAGTTATTTTTTATATAAGTTACCCAAAAAAATATTTTTGTGATTATATCAGTATCAACATATTAACATATATAGTAATAATTAATAAACAAAATATAATCAAATATTCCAGAAAAATTTTAAGCAAAACTCTTCTAAAAAATCTCTCAATAGAGAACTAGAAGAGATAGAGAGAGAGAGAGAGAGAGAAAGAGAGAGTACCTAAGGGAGAGCCTATCCTTAAACGTAAAGCGATGAATCGGGTTCCATCGAACAGAAAAACTGATAAACCAAAAGAAGCCGAACCATAGCTCGGCGGCGAACATCGCCATCCACGCCCACCTCCCCTTCTCTCCGGCCACAGGCAAGTGCGTGACCCTGTAAGCCCAGATCAGGTGCAACCCCAGCAGCATTGAGGCCGCGTACAACCACCACCACGGCCTTCCCTTCCCTCTTCTCATCTCAAACAGACAGCCCTCCTTTCTCTTCATCTCTACTTCACTTCTTAATTCCACAGTCCTCTTCCCCTCTGTTGAGTTTATATCGACCACTTGGCATGATAGAGTGTGGGCCTTTTCCTGTGGAAATTATTGGTGCTCAGTAAGCCTTCAAGTGGGTATATATATCAAGTATGCTTTTTTATTTCTAAAAATTAATAATGGACACTATATAAAAAGTTCATTAGTCTAAGACTTCGTTTGGGATGATTTTTTTATTGCTTTTTAAAACTTTTTTTTAGTATAAAAATTTTATGTTTTATATTGAAATTTTATTTTAAGAAGCAATAAAAAGTCGTCCCAAGCACTAGCTTTTAAAGTGATTAAATTTGGCAAGCACTAGCTTTAATTATTCTTATAGGAGATAGTGTGCATTGACAATGCTGATGAAGCATTTAAGGACCAAGCATAAAATTTTTCTATTAGCTAGAAGCCTTTGCTTACCCTTTATATATGAGATGCTTCGATTCAAATACTAAGTTATAAGTCCCAAATTCTAAAATAAAATGGCTTAGCTTATAATGCATTGGATAATGACTTTAATTAAAATTATGATTTTAAAGTGATTAGATGGGCTTAGTTGCAATTCTTTTTAGGTGAGATTATAAGTCTAGTGGAGTTGGAGCAAGTTAAACCCTTGAGGGGTTGAAAGTTATAAGCCACTTAAATTTCGTTATATGTAAGTTTGAGTTACTACTAATGCAATAGTTCTCACCTTAGTTTATTGATTTGAGACTGATAAATTATTATTTGCTATCATAAGCCCTTGGCTCATATATTTTTCTCAATATAGTGGTAATGTAATATAATCTTCAAATTTCTAATAAAATGAATAATTGAAATAATAAGTTTAAATTTTGAAGTTTTTTTATGTCCAACATAGAATAATGTAGACTACTTTTGGGCTTGTCAGGATCAATGATCCCTAGTTTCCATCATCTAACTCTTGAAAGAGAATTATTCTAATTATAAGCAATCCCATTCAAAATTTTAAAAGAACATACTTCCTTAATCTTTGAAGTTATAAAAATATTTGCAACTACTGATATCATGAGTATTATTAAGATTATATAACGTATGTTAAGATGTAATTAATTATAAGGGTTTACTTCTTAGAGAACTTATATTCAAGAATAGAATAAAATCCTATATTCTCACATCATGTTGGAGAAAGTCTTTGAGGATGTAGACATATTTTAATTATATATATATTATTTTACATCTATTATAGAATATCATTTCTACCTTTTATGATGATAAGTAATTATCTACGTATATATAATTAAAAAAATAAAATTTTCAAATCTATAATTTATTTTCATTACAACACTATCAAAATGCTTACTCAGTTAGATGCAAATTATGAAAGCAAACAATAAAAAATATACCCTTTAGAGGGGGAAGTCTTTGAACTCCACCTAAATGAATTTAAAGCCATAATGTCAAGTTACTATATAATGTAAGATAGTTAGAATCATAGGAAAAAAAAAAGCCTTCATATCTTCTTTCCCTATAGGCAATATGACCTAAATGCATATGAGGAACATCGATATAATGCAAAGAAAATTGACCAATATGATCCAAAGACTTTTCTCTCTTCTCTCTCTTTTTCCTCTTTCAATTTCTTCCTGACTAAGCAACCAAGTGAGGGAATCAATGGGTTGAGGCAGGGATATTATAAATTTATATTGTTCATAGCCTAGCGTCGCAATGCTCACCAGATCAGTGCCAAAGTACTCTACTTCAAAATTTTCATGTTTTTCATATAAATTTATTTCACAAATTTAAGTTGTTACACGTTAAGAAAAATTATATAAGGAAAGTAGAACCCAAATGGGTGTATATAAATCTAATTGTATATGTATGTGCATGAGATCAACAAGCTATAATAATGTTGATTGCATAGTCTACTTAATCAATAGAAATCGAACATATGCATGTGTTATACTGTGATTTAAGGAGGAAATATAAGAAATATATGAGACTTGGTTCTTCTAATTTGCCATCATAAACGTAGTTTACCTTGATCTGTTGGTTGGGAGCTTTAGCTACCAATCACGAAGAAGTTTTAGGTTCAAATCTTGCGTATGTGATGTGCGCGTGAGTTTGCCTTAATTGGCCTACTTGTCCTAAGAAAAAGTTTGGCATCATATTAGAGGAAATGCAAGGACTTCTAAGAATAAATGTTTGTGAATCTTGGCCGATTTCGGTTGGTATCTCTTCCTATTGCCACAAAGTAAATGTGATTATTACTAGTTTAAAAAAGTAGAAATACAGTGATAAGTACTTTAGAAACTTAAATGTTTGAAAATTTATGCTTTCTTGAGTTTGTTTCTAAGCTAACAAACAAAAATTGACATGATTATCCAAAATAGATGTCCACCTTGTTCTAGCAAAGGGGGACTCACTGCACCCTTAAGAGTAACTATCAAACATACAAACTGCGCTCAAAACGCCTATGATTTGCACTCCCAATGAATACAAAATTTTAGATTTCTATCAGTTATATGAACTAAAAAAAGCATGGCTATTAAAAAGTCAAAATTTGAAATTTAACATGGAAATTTAAATAGCTTGTCATGCACCTTCAAATTACTCCACAAGTCATCACAAATAATTTTTCATCTCAGAGCATCTGAAATCCTTAAAATTCAATAGCAACTGTGAATATATATATATTCTTCAAATAAAGAAAAATTCATCTGGAAGATGTTGGACTTGAATTTACAAGAGGAGACCAAATTGAAAACAAGCTATAACATTAGATACATTGAAATTTTTTAGTGCTACAAGATTTTGCTTGAAATTATTTTAATTGGTAGTACAAGTCCAACAAAATCTCATCAATTTGATAATCCATTAATTAAACTTAATTTTGAGCACCGTCTTCTAATCATATTTATATCATTCTTGAGAGGAGAAAGAAATGATTTATATATCTTTAGGATTTTTAAATTAAGGTTTCGTTTGAGACGGCTTTCTTACTGCTTCTTAAAACAACTTTCTAGTACAAAACTTAAAATTTTTGTACTAAAATACTACTTTAAAAAGCAGTAATAAAACCATCTCAAACAAAGCCTAATCATTCTAACAAAATGTTCATAATATGTTTAAAAATATTCATAATATGCCTCATCATCGAAAAATCTAGATAAATCAAAAGGCGAAATTAAGTATACTCACATTGAGCATATCATAGGCTATCCTACATGCAGAGTCCATGCCTTTGTACATTCAATATTTGATGTTGTATAATGAATGTTCATCTATATTTGCAAAAGCATATTACAGCAATAAGAAGTTCCTTGTCCTAAAATACAGGTATGAAATAAGCAATTATAACTACTGCAACTGATGATAGTGTTGTGCTTATGGGAATGCATCCTTTATCCTTCCTGAAGAATGAAGCTTCAAATATGGGAAAATTTATGAGGACCAGAGACCCACACAGCAACAATTGCATAAACAAGGAGCCCAAGGCTCCAGCTCCATCTACTATCACTACTCCAATTCCTCCAACCAAGCAAAAGAGGTTCAGCATTGCTACTATAGATAATATCATAAACATCAATGAAGTAGACCCAAACTCCATTATCTCTTTCTCATACCTCTTAGATGTATCTTCATCTACCACCTTTGGAGTAATAACGAAGGCTGACTCATTTATACCGAGCATCTTCAGGATTGCATCCACAAATGCAAAAAGGTATGAAGTAGTTCTCTTATAGAGCCACATTCTTTTCTCATTCCACCAAGCCTTCAAGGTTTCTCCATGGATAAGTGACTCCCATAAACTAACAATATAACTTAACGAAATCACATATGCAAATGGAATGAACCAATAGCTGAAAACCTGCACATAAACAAAAGAAAATACCAATTTGCTTCATATTTTGTTGGTCCATACTTTTAACTGATGTTGTAGCAATAGAAAGATACCAAAAACTAGCAAAACTGAAGAAATTTGATTTGTGGCTACTTTAAAATTAATAGAGCTTTAATAACCAAGAGAAAGAAGAGACATGAAGGAGTACTATCAGGAGAGAGATCAGTGAGTGAGAGAGAGAGAGAGAGAGAGAGAGAGAGAGAGAGAGAGAGAGAGGGTGTACGTACATTAGGGAATAAAGAAATTTCATTAAGGAGACATATGGAAGGGATGACAGCATAAATGATGGTTGGAATGGAGTTGACAGCCCATAAGCAGTATATGCTATATCCCATTTGAAGGCCAAGTTTTGTTCTTCTGAAACCATAAAGGAAGGGGCAATACTTGGAGAGGAAAATTTGAAGGTCGCCTTCAGACCATCTCTTGTGTTGTACTAGAGTCTGAGATAGTGTTGTAGGAGCAAGTCCAAGAAAAGCCTCTCTTTTTGGACAGAAATATACAGATTTCCATCCTCGACATTGAATGACAAATCCAGTGATCACATCTTCTACTGGACATCCATACTTCAAACCAATCTGCATTCAAAAACTATGTGGTTTTAGATAAATGACAAAATATATAGGCTTTAGAAAGAGCTATAGAATACATATAAATCAGTAAATACATATGATTTTCTCTAAGGGAAAAATCCCATTGAAAAACTAATAAATGTATGTAAAAGAAATAGTAATCAACAAGAAAAATAACTTGTGATGATGGAACAATTTTGACCAGAAAAACTTGTGCTCCAAAGATTCTTAGAACTTACATTAGCAAATGTAAACAATTATATGATTGAATGATAAATGTGTATATACAAACCTCCTTTCCCCATTGGGTGCTCTCTTCGTAGGAGCAAGTTGCAAGATCCTTAGTTTTTTCCTCTAAAATTCTACTACTTGCTTCAAGAATCTGAGGTCTTTCCCCTTTAAGCTCGACGTTACTTAGTTCACTGTATTTTCTCCCTTTCAAGCAATCTCTCCTATGGAAGCAACATGAACCTGTGTAAAGTGGACCTCCTTGGCCATCTAACCCTGGAAAATCCACCTTCAAGGAACAGTTTTGATTAAAAAAAATCAAGTCCTAACCAAAGCAAAATAAATATACAATCAGCACCTTTAAATGATGCAAAGTTTTTTTTTTTTTTCTTTTTCTTCTTCTTAATATCCATTTAAGAGTGCCTTTGTAACTTGAACTTAAAAATGCGATTGATAATCTTACATGAAACCAAGATGATTTTTTTGAATTTATAAAATTTTAGGGTTTACCTTTTGAATAATTTTTAAGGAACTTGCATACAAGTCATTTTTTGTGGTGTTTTTATAGGTTTGAGGAAACTGCACAAAAGCATACTCATGGCCTTGCTTTTCATCCATAAAGAAGCACAAAGCATCCCTAACCGATCCAGCATTATTAGCATACATATCACAATCAATAGTTAGAATGATTGGTCCATTGCTTATCTTCTCAGAAACTCTCAACTGCATGTTTAAAAATGATTTCGTTAGGCAAGAAAGAAAATCCAACAAAAATTAAGAAAATTTTGTGATAAGAAATTTCAAATATAGTAATATTTACTTAAAATAAAATTATTCATGAACCATATAGGCAAGAAAAATATATGTTGTATTGCTTATATTTTCATATATGTAATAATGAGTTGGTTTCAGAAATAGCATGTCAAGATTCTACCAATGCATTGAGGGCCCCAGCTTTAAAATTATGATGAAACTTCGGGCGTTTCTCACGAGCCACATAAACAACTGTAGGCATTACAAATCCTTCGGAGTCTCGAGCATTTTGATCTCTTCCATCAATTAGTATCTATAAATAGAAGAAGATTAGTTCATATTTTAAAAACTCAGATTTATTATTGTTGTTATCCATCTCTTCAAAATCATCTTACCGTTTTCAACTTTAAAAAATATTATCATAAAAAAGTGTTAGGTCAATGTCATACCTTGACAATGGCTTGGTGATCCTTAGATGATATATTGGAGCTCCATTCTGAAAATCCTTCATGCTTTGCCTTAATTTCTTTCGAAATATCTCCAAGTTTCATTGCTGCATCGATCCGACTCTCCATATCTTTGTATAATTTCTACATCAGCGAAAGGATTCACATATGAAAGAAAGTAATTAGAAGGTTTTTTTCTTCTTTGAGCTAGCAAAAATCTTAAGAAATAGAGTAAGAAAGCCTACTTCCATAGTTGTCCAATCTGAGAAACTTGAATCATGCACTGGAACTGTTGATTTTGAGAAGAAGAGAGAAGGTGACATAGGCTGGATGTTGAACTTCTTACAAAAAGGGATCCAAGATTTTGCAAATTGTAATGCCTCAAGTAGTGCATAGAATGTGAAGATTGAACAACCATCATCAGATAGATAAACATTTAGTTTCTCCGATGGATAATCGTAGGCCATCACTGATAAGACTGTGTTAATGACTATGCTTGGGGGCTCTATAATGGGATCAGCAGTGCATATAAAAATATCTACCCCAGGCAATTTCTCTTCATACCTATGAAATTGATATTCAAAGAATTGTCATTCAACATCATAGAATGATGGGGAAATGATATGAGTGCATGCCATGTTTAAACGTAAAGTGCAACCAGTTTGATTTTCTCGGACTCTTCAAGCTTCATATTTTTGATATAGATAAAACATTATTTAAAATTGCTAATATAAAATTTGAATTCAATGAGCTAAATCATAAGAATTTAGAATAATGTGATCTTGGACTCGTAAAACTCCTCTCAAAGAACCGATTATAAAGACTATGAACTAACAAAATTCAGAGGACTTTTGACTCCCTCTAATGGTCTCGAAAATTTTTTAATTATGCTTCTGGATGTTTTAATTAAGCTTATTTTTACATAGTTAATTATGATTTGATGAAAGTGAGAATATTCAAAAGATTTTTTTGGGTCTAATCACAATTATTAAAGCTTAATAATTGGTGCGGTTGAATTTGAGTTAAGAGATCCTCATTCGGATACAATTAAGATAAATTTTACAGCTGTTAAATTGCTTTAAAATAAATAAAAATTCATGATTAATTATTTAATATTTTATAATATTTATCTTAAAATAAATTTTCTGAAGGGAGGCAGACAAAACAAAGAGGAATAGAAAATAAAAAATTTATTAATACAAATACGACAAAAGATTTGATTGATTGATATCTTTTACACAAGAATAGTAAGTGGCCAACATACAAATTATATTTAAACTAGCTTATGTCCTATTGCTGGAGTAATTATTCCGTCAGGTTACCGAATGCATCCGGAAACCAATAACAAACCGTCACGTCACTAAGAATGCATCCGGAAACCAATAACAAACCGTCACGTCACTAAAGTGCTCGGTATCGTGCTCGATACAGCGCGCTCGGTACACTCGATATGCTCGGTATTGCTCCATATTTTCACCGGATGTAATAATTTTTCCTATTGCTGAGGCTTTTATGACAGCTTTTGACTACCTCTTTTTTCCTAATTAAAAAAAAAAACTTATATTAACAAAAAAGCTGTCCCAAAAACTTTAATTAGATTATTGAGAAAAATAAACGAATTTCTTATAACTTTTTAAAGCAATTTTTTAATAAAAAAATTTTATTTTAATAAAATTTATAACTAAAAAACTGCTTAAAAATAAAAATAAAAAGTCATCTCAAAGAGCCTAAACTTTTACCTGTGTGAATTTGGCTTAATTAGATTAAAAATCAAATGCTATGACCAATGGTGAAGTAACATGGCACTAAGAATTTTCTTTTCAATGCTTGACCGGCGCAGCGCAGAAATCAGATTTTATTAAATTTTTTAGTGGAAGGATACGGAATTTTTTTTTTTTTTTTGACAGGGAGTATC
>NW_021319651.1:326926-358345 GCF_001605985.2 Dendrobium catenatum | reverse complement strand
CAAATTTATGAAAATTTGAATAAAGGAATTTCAAAGTCCCTTCATATCAAAGAGTGCCTTCACATCAATTACGAGCTAATGCGAACTTAGTTTAAATTAATTTTTTTTTTTAAGTTTAAATTAATTCGTTTGGCATATATTCTTTTTTTTAATTACCTACTTTACTTAATCAAATAAAGAGATTTAGATTTCATTTGGGACTATTTCTTATTGCTTTATGAAGTATTTTTTTGTTATAATTTTTTTTTTTGAATTTGAAAATTTTTAACTAAAAAATTGTTTTAGAAATCAATAAAAAAATTATCCCAAATAAAATCCTTAGAATTTATTTAGAACCATTGTATTTTTTTTATAAAATTAGTTCTTAATGTGGCCTTAGAAAATTAAATTAGTTATTCTAAGTTATAAAAATAAAATTTTTACTACAAAATTTTATAAAAATAATAATAAATTATGATTGAGATCTAAAAAAACAAAATAACACAGAAACTATCCCAAACAGATAAAATTACGTCTGTCTCTAAAGTTTTATTTGGGGTCATTAAAATTTTTATATATTTACTTTTAAAAGCTTTTTTAACTATAATTTTAAACTAAATCTCCTAAAACAATTTTTAAAAAATAAAAATTTTAAAAATGTTGAAAATTTTTATTTTTCAAATAAGCTTTAGTTTTTAACTAATTCTTTTTATTATTATTATTAAAAAAGCACTAAAAAATATTACAAACAAAGCCTAGCAATCTCTCTCTCTCTGTCTCTCTTATTGCTTTAAATTTATTTTTTAAGTTATTTGCTCAGTAGCATAATATTTCGTAGAATCTTATGAATTCAACAACAAGAAAGTCTGAGAAGCAAAGTATGATCCGTAATTTTGTAAAGACTTTCGTTTAAAAAACTTTGCCTGCGTCTTCTCTCTTTTTTTAATGGTCTAATATTACTAACAAAACAGAAAACAATGAACAAAATATGATCAAATATCGATTCAGGAAAATTTTAAGGTAAACTCATCTAAAAAATATCTCTTTAGAGAGAGAAACAGAAAGGGTACCTATGGGAGAGCCTGTCCTTGTAGGTAAAGCGGTAAATTGGGTTCCAGCGAACGGAGAGAGTGAGAAACCAATAGAAGCCGAACCATAGCTCGGCGGCGAACACCGCCGTCCACGCCCACCTCCCCTTCTCTCCGGCCTCCGGCACGTGCGAGGCCCTGTACACCCAAATCAGAAGCAACCCCAGTAGCATTGAGCCCGCGTACAACCACTTCCACGCTCTTCCCTTCCCTATTTTCACCTCAAACAGACGGCCCTCCGTTGTATCCATCTCTACTTCCTCCTCCTTAATTCCTCAGCCCTTACTCGCTCGCTTTAGTCTATAAATACTTTGGAGCGTGCGTTGCAGTAGATGGGCGGGTTGCAGCTGGATGGGCGGGCTTCAACGGGTCATATGCGTCAAACTACCTATGTGTAAAGTTAAATGTAATCCGACTTCGATAGACTTAATAATAATATTAGTAATTAAGTAATATTATTTTGTTGATTAAAAAGTTTATTTACGTATAAATAATATCTTAAAAATTGTATCAATATTGTATAATAAAATAAATGATATAAAATTCATCATTGATTTAGGATTCTAGTACAATGTTTATGTTGACCTCTACATACTATATGTGGCACGTAAAACATCGTTTAGAACGAAGATTAGAGTGCTTCGATCATAATGAAATGATTAAAGTTTTGTTCGATTACAAAATGGATCACATCGCACATCGATGCATTCAGGACATCAAAATTTTCAAATAGAAGTTGTTCGTATGCGACTCGATCAAACGACAACATGTTAGTGGATGCGACGCTAGCAAAACACTATCCAAATGGCCTCCACTTGTTAAACAAGCTTCGTCAATATATTTAGAGCTTTTATTGCGCGTGGTGGGAAGAAAGTATACGGCCGCGATGTCTACGTAAATGGACACCAACCATACACGCCTTTATTGCGCGTGATGGGCAGGCCTAAAATTCCTGTAGATGCCCCCAATGCGGGGGAGACGTCGGGATGCTGCCAAAAATTTGACGATCAAAAGACCAAATTTAATAATTTGGGATATTTGTTAAATTCAAATTACATAATTTTGACATATTTCTTGAACCCAAATTTAATAATTTGAAAGATTTGTTGAACTCAAATGAAATCATTTTGAAATATTTCTTTTTGAACTCAAACTAATACTTTTGGAATAAATTTTGAATTCAAACTAAATAAGTTTTCTTTAAAGAATATTTGAGCTTGTAATTTTGCTCTTTCATTCCAAGCAGATTAATGATATTACTCATGATATGACTTTAAATCAGTTAGCAAAAATAATTATCAAAGATAATTGCAATCACAGCCAAAGGAATGATGCATTTATTATCTTCCTCACTATCCTATGCTGATGCTAATGATGAACAAAAAAAAATCAGCCACCCTTGGATCAATCTCAACATACATGCTGATATAAATTTAAGAAATTGACAGTGAGGTTAATGTGATTTATAATAAGAGCCTACATCTTCTTGCATGTTGCTTGAGATACATTTTTTTTTTTTTTTTTTTTTGTTTTTTTTATTTTTTTTTATTTTTTTTTTATGTTGCTTGAGATACATCTTTATCTTGTTAGAATAAATTTAGTCCAAGCCAAATATCAAAATATTGAAAAAAAAAAAAAAAACAAATAGAGCTTTGATTGTTATTTGGTTGAAAAGCTTTCCAATTGATGCCAAAAAGCATCAAAATGAGACTCAACAAGCTATACAAGTGCCTCCATTATTTAATTTGACAAAATCAAATAAAATCCTTGTGTTTCAAATCATTATTTGATTAAAATAAGTGCATAAATTTTTTTGATGCTTGATATAAATATATCAGATAATAATGATGAACAAAATATGTTTACAATTGCGTAAGTTTGGTAACTTACTGAGACAACAAAATTTGGTGATTATCAGTACTAATTAGTGTATTGTTATAAAAATGATTGACAAAGGATAGAGGTTCATTGTTGAGCTCATGGATTAGATCAAACATGAGATATCAATAATGAGATTAGTAAGGCATCCAAATATGCACAATTTGCAGAAGTTATATATATAACAAAAAAATTCAAGATTTGTTTTGTGATGGAATATGCCAAAGGAGGTGAGCTTTTCCAAAAAGATTGTTAAGGAAGACATATGAGAATGCTCATTCATGAAATTCAAAGTACATTTGAAAGGCACACTATATTGAAGATTATAATAAAATAAATAAATCACCTAAACGCCATCGGATCCGCACCACTTTTATAAGCAGACAGAAGGCGTTTAATGCCCCCCTCCTGCATTCAAAAATAATTTTCTAAATTTCAATATGCAACATGGAGTAAGGTATCGACGCCTCTAAAATGCGTGTAGCAGCCTTGGGAAGCAAGCGACTGCCCCGAGAAGAGTGCTACCGCCTTGAGAAGCAAGTCATAACATCGAGAAGCGTGCATATTAAATTTGAAAAGCCTAATATACGTGCTATTTAATCCCCGATGATGATC
Organism: Dendrobium catenatum; assembly: GCF_001605985.2. Classification (NCBI taxonomy): domain Eukaryota; kingdom Viridiplantae; phylum Streptophyta; class Magnoliopsida; order Asparagales; family Orchidaceae; genus Dendrobium; species Dendrobium catenatum. Next base: position 354,785 of record NW_021319651.1, on the reverse strand, counting down.
GTGTTGAATGTTTATATCAACCGGAGGGGATCAACTATTTAAATGCCCTCAAATTTCTATAAATTATAAAAATTTGCAAATGACTCCAAATTCGCCCCGATGATGGTCGTGTTGAAAGCTAATCTCAACCGGAGGGGACTTCAAAACATGCATATTTGGAATAAAATATTGATAAATTTTAAAATATTCAAATAAAATTTATTATTTAAAACTTAAAGCAAAATTCCATCCATCATCCGCAAACGTTTGTTAAGGATGATAAAGTTCAGAATAACTTCAACTCACAAAGATCAAAATGTCTAATTGAATGTATCACTATGATTCATTCTCAAATGATTTCTCGCCAGCGGAGACGTGGCATGTGCCCTCTGACCGGGTTTTGCTACAAAGTAGCACCACTATATTACGGTTACGGTCAAAGCTCGTATGTTCTCGAATGGTTAAAAGCCCCTTGAGTAATGAATTATAGGGTGCATTTAATAAGGCATAAAGCTTTCTGTTAGCTAAGGTTGACTAAAATTTGTCTCTTTAAATAAGCATCCACCCCATGTCTACAAGGTCCCCTTGGACGAAGCAACCCATGACTGCCGACAATGATCCTTCTGTTAGGTTGGGTTGACCACCTCCTCTGACTAAGTAGACTAGGGAGGGACCACGATAGCCCGGGACGACGGAATCATGGGATCTTGATTGTGCTCATCATCATTCCCCCCACCATCCAGTATAAAAATAATAAATTTATAAATTTACAAAAAAAATTCACATGTTGCTACTATATGCTGTATATTTTGTACCTACTTCATGACTAGTCTTAATCGAAAGTGCTCTCTCGTGATCGAGATGGGTAATTAACCATTGGTGCTTGCACCTATGGGAAACCTAGAACCATATTTTAAAGTCCTCACACAAATGAGGGTGAAATCTCTGGGTAGTGTTTTATCCCAAAGTTCATCTGCCTTCTGAAAATTTGACCTGAAACATTGTTAAAACTCTCCTATGCAGGGGAGGTCGGGGCCGAATTTTTGGAGCCCACAGTTTAAAGATGTAAGAATGGAGAGATTATTCTATGCGGCGTCCGTACGCGTCCGAAGGTCAATTCAGACTCGCCATATCAAGCAATGCACTGTACATTGGGTGACGTGGCGAGTCCGAATTGGCCTCCAGACACGTCCTGATGCTGCTCCTAATAATTTTTTCAAAAAAATGACCTAATTTGGACCCAATCCAAAAAAAATTCAGATTCGATTTAACCCGTTTAATAAATAGGTTATGTTCAAGTTGATCCATCAATCCGATTTTAATCCAAAAATGACTAGTTTAATTTTAACAGTTAAACTCTTTTGCTTGTTGGAATGCTCTCATTATTTTTCTATTAACTTACCTAAACTATATAGTTCTCAAGTTATAAAAAATATTTTTTAAAAAAATTAAAATAGGTTATTAGCTAATGTTCAAGTATTCAGGTTATCAGCCGGTCGGATTTGATTCCATCATTCTAACAAGTTTGACCTATATAAAAGTTAAGATTTGTTCCTATTTAGCATAATATAATTCATTTAACCTAAAATAATAAATATAACTTAGGTCTTTATACCCATTTCTCATAAACATAATAATATAAGTTTGGTAGATAAGTTAACTTACATCAAATAATGTTTATTTGTCAACATCCTATTGCTTGTCCTGCACGACATCCAAAAGAACTTCCTCCAACAAATTCAAACCATATCTTTCATAATGTTAGAATAGCTTCATATGCTCGTTATTGTAATGATACAATATACCTATTAACTGGATACTTTATTGTGAATTTCATCTTAATCCTTTTCTTAATCTTGTGGACATTCCTTTCAATATGTAATATATTCTTATTAAGCCATTTTAATATTTTCTCCCATTAATACTTTCCTCTTCTTCTTCCACAAATAGTAACATCTTAGTAAAAAATAGTATTTTTTGCCTCATGATTAAGTAGAAGTATATTAACAAAAAAACTTAAACCTAAAATCTATAGGTCCTCTCTAACATAGTACTCCATTAAAGCATTCTTGTAATTTACAATTTTGAAATTATTACTATTATCATTAATGTAATTATTAATTAGCTTTTGATATTGGTCTTCTCCTCAAATTTCTCATTTATAGAAAATTCATCAAAATCCTATTCAATAAATATTATACAAAATATGGAGAGTCTAATTATTCATCGGAAGACATTCCTTCCCATTTCAGCATAACAATAGCCTGCCTCCGACTGCTCCTAATGAGATTCCTCCCTCACTTCTGATTCCTCCATCCGCTCAATACCCCACAACTCAAACTATGTCCATCAATTCTTCTCCGAGCCCCTCACAAAATTCCAATTTCAATTCCTCTAGTCATCACATATCTACTACGTTACCTTCACCAATGCCTTTACCCATCTCATTACCATCAGATTCTCCCCGTATTCCTCCCCGCCATCCTATGACCACTCGGAGTAGGACATGAACGCTTCAGCCTGTTCGAAAACTTAATCTGTTTCATCAGCAAATTCCACCCACTATTCCTGAACCCACTACATATACTGCTGCGTCCAAACATCCAGAGTGGCGTCAAGCTATGTATCAAGAAATTTTTGCGCTTCAAAAACAAGGCACTTGGAGCCTTGTCGCACCTCCTCCGAATGCCTCAATCCTTGGATGTAAATGGACTTATCGGACTAAACATCATGCCGATGGATCCATAGCTCGCTTCAAAGCCCGTTTAGTTGCCCAAGGAAATCATCAAGAATATGGGATTAATTATACCGAAACTTTTAGCCCTGTCGCCAAACTCCCAACCATTCGAATACTTCTCACCATAGCTCTACATCATAGTTGGCCGGTGCACCAATTGGACGTTGAAAATGCTTTCCTACACGGCAACTTAACCGAAACCATATATATGATCCAACCTAAAGGCTTTGAAGACAAGACGAAACCGAATCATGTATGTCTCTTGCATAAGGCCATCTACGGTCTTAAACAGGCGCCTCGTCAATGGTACAACATGTTTACCTCGTCTCTACAATCTCTCGGCTTTACTCATAGCAAGTCGGATCCTTCTCTCCTCATCTTTCGTAAGAACTCTACTCAAATTTACATTCTCGTATATGTGGACGACATTCTTATCACCGGAAACAATGACACTGAAATATCTGCTCTTATTAAACAACTGAACAAATCCTATGCTCTCAAACATCTGGGCCCCGTTCATAATTTCTTAGGTATCAAAATTCAGTCTGGCTCCAACCGATACTTTCTTTCACAGCCTAACTATGCCAATTCTATTCTTCAGCTTGCCGGCCACACCAACTGTAAGCCCACAGCAAATCCTGCTTGCACAAAGTTGCCTCTCACTATTGCTTCTGATCCTCTGCTATCCGATTATGCTTTATTTCGGCGAATAATTGGATCTCTTCAATATCTCACTCTTACTCGCCCGGATATTTCATTTAGTGTTAATCTCTTGTCCCAACATATGCATAATCCGCTCCCGACTCACATTCATCTTCTAAAGCAACTTCTCCGATACATTCAAGGCACACAACATTTTGGCATTCCAATTACTAAAGGTAATCTGTCTATTTGTTCTTTCTCAGATGCAGATTGGGCAGAAGATCCAGTGTCAAGAAAATCCACGTCAGGATACTGGTCATTCATAGGCGACAACATTATCTCTTGGAAAGTCCAAAAGCAACACACGGTAGCGCGCTCGTCGACTGAAGCAGAATACCGTTCACTGGCTGCGCTTACCGCGGACATTATATGGCTTCGCCAAGCTCTATTGGACTTCGGCATTCAACCTGATCAACCAGCCGAACTCTACTGTGATAATATGTCCGCCATCGCCATTGCAAACAATCCAGTCTTTCACGCTCGTACAAAACACATTGAAATAGACCAAAGATTCGTCCGAGATCATATTCAGAAAAATAATATCAAAATTCTTCCAGTTAGTACCATTGATCAAATTGCAGATGTGCTAACTAAGCCTCTATCAACCAAGCGATTCCGTCAACTCAGAACCAAACTGACCGTTCTTCCAGATCCCTCAGTTTGCGGGGGTGTATTAGAATAAATGATATGTCCACGTCAGATTTTCTAGACATCTCTAGACCTGTGTTAATAGCCTCTATTTTAGTCTATATATATTCAATGTCTGTACCGTGTAATACAATGGAAATAGTAATAAAATTTCCTTTCTCAGCTTTCTTGTCTCTCTGTTTTTCTCTCTGTACCGTGATATCAGTTTCTACACTTATTAAGCCATTTTAATATTTTCTCCCATTAATACTTTCCTCTTCCTCTTCCACAAATAGTAACATCTTAGTAAAAATAGTATGTTTTGCCTCATGATTAAACTTAAACCTAAAATCTATAGGTCCTCTCTAACATAGTACTCCATTGAAATATTCTTGTAATTTACAATTTTGAAATTATTACTACTATCATTAATGTAATTATTAATTAGCTTTTGATATTGACCTTCTCCTCAAATTTCTCATTTATAGAAAATTCATCAAAATCCTATTCAATAAATATTATACAAAATATGGGGAGTCCAATTATTCACCGGAAGCCACTAGCTTGCTAGCAACTTTGGTGGCTCGTTCTCTCGTATTGATTGGTTTGAGCTTGCTGCCTCCTTTGGATGGTCATTGCTTGACTTCAGGTCGGTTGTAGGAAGGCCCGTGCCAGTTTCTGAGTCCGTCTGCTGTTCGTTTTGATTTGCTGATTTTAGCCTTTTACTGTGACTTTTCTCTTTTGGGTTTGGTTCTAATCTATCTTTTATTGAATGAATTTTGGGCATGTTTCTATTAAAAAAAAATGATGAGTCCAATTATTACAATATTTTCTGGAATATTGAACATAATTAAGTAATCATTTTAATGGCTCTGTGTCATTATCATTTCTTAGGAAAGCTAATAATTCAAGTCTCTAAATTTTATGATGAGGGATTACTTAAAGTTTATTTGGGACTAAATTTTTACTGTTTCTTAAAAGGTTTTTCTATTAAAAAAATTATTTTTTATTAAAAAAATTATTTAAAAAATAGTAAAAAAATTATTCCAAATAAAATTATCTTTCATTAATATTCAGTGCATGTTGATGAATAAAAAGTCAAAATTTCTAAGTAGTTTAATATAATTTGGTGCTGCAGCGAAGCTCGCCTTTGTATTAATAAAAACAATAAATAAAAAACCCTTAACATGTGAGTGCGAGCTGGCAAATCAGACAGCAATCATCCACCAATAATTCAGCTAAAGAATGGTAAATTATTTGTTTTCTTAATATGTTTTTTAGGAAATTAAAAAAATAACTCTTACAAAAGGTTTTCCTGTTTTCTATATTTTTTTAATATTTCGATTTAGGCCTTTTAAATCTCTGTTTTGTCTTGTGCTTTTTGCAAGTGTGATTTTTCTTTAGGTCTCTGGTTGACTAATCATTCTGTGTGAATGTTAGAACATCGCTCCGAGATACTAATCAGAATGCAATTATGTCACCCCTTCCTCGTACTAGGCTCGGTACTGTTCAGTACCGCTCGATATGCGCGCTGAATCGCTTATGTGGCTAGCACCTAATTCGTCTCGGAGAGTAGAGCTGTTCCAGCCTCTCACAAATAACTTCTCCTGCATGGTTGTTGCTATCTTCTGGTTGGCTTTGTTTATTGGGCGGTTATTTTGGTTCTTTTTTAGTTGGTTTATTGAGTTTAATTTGAGTCTAAAGCCTCTAGTTTTATTTCAATGATGTATTTTAGAGGATTTTGGGTTCATTAAGGACTTATAATATTGCTTTATATTAAACGCGTAGGGCAATAGCTTGCATTATATAATATTAATATATATAATAGTATATATATATAATATTATAATATATATATATATATATATATATATGGGATAATTTGTTTTGATTAGATGAGATATAATTAATTTTGAATGATAGCCATTGTAATAAGACAATTGGCACATGTCAAACAAACGTTAATGCTCATTTTTTTATTTTTATTTTGCTGAAGAATTAAATATTTGAGAATAAAGACAAAAATGCGGAAAAATGTATAACAAAACAAAGAAGGAAGGTTGCATTGCAAGTGCCTAACTGAAATAAAATAGAACATTTGTTTTCTCTATTTAAAAATTTGACAATGACATTTCCCTTGACAATCCTATATGTGTTAATTTATGTTCATAGCCTTGAAAAATAATCTAATGTTTCAATTTGGAACTTTTATTTGGTCTGGTGTCCTGACGTAGCTCTACAATCGGACGCCAATAAAATGGTGTCACATGCCCTTACTCTTTACCGCGCGGCCCGACGACCGGACTAGGACCGGACCCGGGATTACTATGTATTGGCTGATTTGTGCAGATGGGGGGTATTGCTCGATATTCCTTGACAAAAATGAAAAATATCATTATGTGAAGAACAATACATAGCAATACCTAACAATATCCCGGGGTATTGCTAGGTATTGGTCTTGAGAGAACGGTATTTCTAGTTATTGTCAAGTAATACCTAGTAATACGCGAACATAGAAATACCGGGTTCCGGTCCGGGTCGGTCGGCCGGCCGTGCGGTAAAGATTAAGAGCACGTTGTGACATATTATTGGCCGCCGGATGTAGAGCTGCGTCTGGTGTCTGGACCTAATAATTATTCATCAATTTGAATCCAATTCATTTATTGAATATGTTCAAAAGCCCAATCAAAATTCGCTTTGATCAAATTTAAACATAGCCCACATGACACGAAAATATTTAAGTTGTGGAAGATTAGTGACTACTAGAATGAATAAAATCTTTAAAAATGAATATGTTAACTATTAAAAAAATGATAAAATTTTAAATACATTGGATTTGAATTAGATGATGAATTTCTTTTACTTCAAAAATTTACTATGCATTCCTTTTAATTCAAATCAAATATCGATATTTCAAAAATTATTGAATTTGGAATACTTTATACTCCTTTTAGAGCGAACCAAATAACCCCTAAATAATTAGACAATAAATGTTGATGGGCACCATCCACCATCATCCATTTTTTAAATGGGATTTGAAGGATAACTAATTTTTGAATTATATGCTTTTTTTAAGATATACATTATCTTAATATTTTATTAATTAAGAAGTTGAGCATAAAATTAATAATAATCAATCATGATAAAATTAATAAGAAATAAAGAATCAATTTTTATGCTGAAATGAAAAAAATATATAGTTAGTTAAAAATTATAAAACAATTTATAAATTATTAAATTATACTATAAACAATAAATTTACCTTCACATGTAGGGGTATAAACAAGTAGAGCCAAGCACGTGTCAGACTCATCTTGAGCTTGAGTTTGATTAATTAATCAAGTTTAAGCTTTATTTTACAAGTTCAAGGCTTTGATTGGGACAACTTTTTTACTATTTTCTAAAACAATTTTTAAGTACTAAAATTTTTAAACTAAAAATTGTTCTACTATTTTAGAAAGTAGTAAGAAAACTCTTCCGAACGAAACCTAAGTTGACTCATTAGTCAAATAATTTATTATGAAAGTCATAAAATGATTAGGATTGAAATCATTATTGTAATAAAATGGTGAAAATAATAAGAACTTGGAAGAGAAATAATAAAAAATCTCTTAAGATAAAGAATTGTGATCTAATTTATAAATGTTTTAAATAAATTTGTATTTATGCTTCTGATTGCTAATATATATTGTTGCATCATAGAATATATGATGCAGTAGAGAAATATAAAGTTTAGCATCTTAGTCTTGTACAAAGATCCATCACACATATGGATAAAATAGAGGGTGCATTATGTATAAGAGACGTCTGAATTTTTTTTACGTGAAAAATCTCAAAAGAGGAAAAAATCATTGGGCATTGCCTTGTCAAAATGATTCCACTTGTGTTGGTAGTTGATTACAAATGATATCCTTTTTCTGAGAAAGGTGTTGGCTCAATATAGCAAAATACACATTATATGGAGCACATTACATCGTTGAAGTTGTGAGAATCCGATGACATGTGAGTTGCTTTCAAGATAATCTTGGATGTTTGTTTGCTCGGTAGAACAGTAGTTGGGCAACGGTGGTCAGAAGGATCCTAGTCGACAGACGACGAATGTTAGAGGGGTCGTAATCAGCGGGAAGAAGAGGTCGATCGAAAGTCGGCACGACGATGGCTACCAGAAGAAGGTCAGACAGTGTTGGTCAGGAAGGGTTTTAGCATCAAAATTTAAGCTCTACCTAACCAACGCCCTGGCACGAATTTGTCGACAATGGCACGAATTTGTCGACAATGGTGTCGCGGTGGAGCTTTAGGATTCCTCAAGCGTAGGGGCTCTTCTCTTCTACCTCCTCCCTTTCCCTTGTTCATGTGAAAAACGGGAGTCTATTTATATTTTTTTGTAAATGACATGCATGCTCAATAAATATGAAGAAGATTCAGGATAATTTAGGAGTATTCCATCAAATGTCTCATAGTGATTCCCTTGATCATAAAACATTTATCGAGTATTTAAGTGCCTTAATGATGTCAAAATTCGATGATCTTGGGTTCGTTGGGTTCGTCTCATCGAGCGCGTGATTCAAATTTAAGCATGTCATATTCAAATATCGTTTAATCATCAAATTAATGCTTTGAAGCTTTCAAATAGGCTTTGGTACTCCTTTGATTTAAGCAAACATGGGCCAAGATTGGATCAAATTTAGTATCGATGGGTTCGTTTCCCTGAGATGTTCAATTTAACTATAAACTTGCTGAAATTAGAGCTTGGATGGTACCGAATTTATTCTGGAAGTTTCCCATTAAAAATTGCATCGAGTGTCATGCTAGATCAAGACAATTTTCGATGACTTATCATATATATTACTATCTTTTAAATGAGCCGACCAGCGAGCTAATGAATCTAGCGATCAAGACCGACACAAATTTAATTAATCAGCTCATCAAGATTCAACTATAAGTAATTTATCAAGCCAAATTCAAGCAGTCTCACGATGTAGCTTTCCAACTTGTACCCTTTTTCTAAGCCAATGTTTTAGGCACTAATTAATGACCGTTCCGACGACTTTTATATTTCTAATGCAATGACGCCAATAGCAAGACCAATGCAATTCTTTAGTGGTGTTAATTATTGTAATGGTAGGACTTTTATTCGTATATCATTTTAAATATTTAAATTTATTAATATAACATTTTGGCTTAAAATATTAATGATGTACTATCCTGTTTAATTAACTCATATTAATCTTATTTTATTTGATATTTATATAAATAAAATATTTGTTAACTTAAAAGAAATGCTTTCTCATTCTTTTAAAAGAAATATTACAACTAAAATCATACACGGAAGATAACAATTCATTGAAAAATTTCACCAGTTGTATTAATTTTAAGTGCTTTTAAGCAAATTAATGCTTTAACGTTTTTTTTTTATTATTGTTTTCTAAAGCAGCTTTTTAAGACAAAAAATTTTTAATTAAAAAAAAAATTTGTACTAAAAAAATGATCTAAAATGCAGTAAGAAAGCTATCTCAAACGAAACATAACACAAAAGTGATTAAAATCGATGTATTTAATAGATGAAAAAATTACTAAAATTACTCTGTAACAATTAAAATTATTGCAAATAAAATAAACTGGAAGTATTTAGCGATGATTAAAATTGTCATGATAAAATGTCGACAGTTAAAACAGTTGCAATTAGCTTGTAATAGTTAAATCCGTTCCAAGTCATTGTATTGTAGCAATTGTTTAAGCCGTTGTAGGTTCTCTTTTCTCAATCCCAACTTCCAAGCGCCCTCCTCCATCCAAAAAAAAAATCCATTTCTCCACAAGGTTGTGAAAATCGGAGCGAATAAAGAAGCCAAAGGAGGAGAGGTTCATGATTTGATGGTTCAAGCAAAGTTCTATCATGATTGAACCGAATGACTTAATAAATACTAATTTTTATTGTAAAATTGTAAAAACATAAATAATAATGATGCTATGATTCCAAAATCTCATTTTCAAAAATGAGAAAGTAGGTTTCAATCTAAAAAAATAAAACAATTAAAAAAAATATAAAATCAACAATTATATAATCAAAACTACAGCAATAATCAAACCTACAATCTATTATTAATATGCATAAAATCCAACAGTTAAAAATTTTTGGAAAAATGTTTGCAGCTCTCTCCCCCCTATGCATGGATTATAGATTATGTAAAAGGAGATCGTGCATTGAGTTAAGATTTAATGCTACCTATGGATAATGGCAAAACTTTCATATAACTCGTCTACTTTTAAATACTTAAATCTACCACCATGAGTTCATTCAAATAGACACAAATATCAACTTACAAAACCTATAGACTTACTTGAATCATTCATTGCATAATGCATGATGACTTTACGCAACATTTTACATAATATGCATGTTCTAAGCGTTCATCGAAAACAATTTATTAATCATTCTAACAAAATGAATAGCGAAAGGAAATATGGGCCAAGAAGCTGCGAGAGGAAGCTTCACGATCGCACAGCTTCTGCAACTCTTCGAAAAAATCCAAATACACGAGGAAGCTCATGACCGTGTTCGATAGTCGACACCACGAGCGGACGGAGAGCGGGAGAGAGCTTCACGATCGCATTCTGGGAGAGGTCGAACTGCATTCTGAGAGAGGCATTCGACAATTCACTGTTACGTATTTAGGTGATTAGGTCAATCATTTAACTTATTAGATTTTCCTAAGTTATTTTGATCATTTGATCTTAAATGGACATTCTTGATTTACGAAATCAAGAACCGGACGGTTCTTTTAAAATCGAATGGTTCGGGAGTTCTCCGGTTCAAACTGGTTTGATATCCAAACAGTTTCATTAGGCCATACCAACTACCGGATCGGTTTCCGGTTGAACCGATTGGTCCGATTTGATTTTTAAAACCATGATTTTTCATGCCTTACAACAAAGAACAGATTTATCTTGAACCATTGGATGATTATAATAATTTTAGCTCTTAAAGCAATGATCTTTAAGGTATGATAGAGTTGATGCAACAGAAATAGAAGTTAAAGCATGAAAATGATTATGACATAAACATTGTAGCTCATCATCACCAACAACACTCCACATTTCAAAGCTTGGTATGCACCTCCTCCTTGGACTCAATACATCATTATAAAAACAAAGTATAACTCCATTTCCCATAAAAGCATGGTTTCCTCATTTTTCTCTCAACAATCAAAATATGATGAAAAAGAGTTCCTAATTTCTTTTGAGCCACATTGGCAGACCAATCCAAGCAAGAAATTGATACTTTTATTACAATCAATACTATTTTCCTTCCTTTTTTTTTATTCATCGCCTATTAGATTATTCATGCTTTATTTTTATTTTTTTCTTATAAAATGCTTGCGTGTACTTATTATTAAAAAATTAAATGATTAATAATTTTGTAATTAACAAATACATTGGTAAAGCATAGTGGTCACGGTCTATATCCTTAGACTTTAATGAGTACAAATTATTTTTGTTTTATTGTGTTATATGTCACCTTCTCCGCCTCTTTTTTACCACTCCCACAGCTCCAGCAATCACTCCATCTTTTCTTTGAGTATAAGAACTTTTTAAATTAATCTCGACATCTCGTAGCTCTCAAGGTCATCCCTCTAAACTCTAGTTAATCATTCTCAGGTATTAGCCCTCCCCTTAACCCTAGAACAAACTCCAACCCTCCACACATATCCACTCTCTTTCCTAGAATTCATAAAGCCCATTCACTCATGTCGGACTGACCCTCCACAAGTCCTACCCAAACCTTCATCCTCCTAGGGGTGTGAATATTTGACATAACCCGAACTCGAACCTGGCTCAAAAACTCCTAGTTAGGGTCAACCCGTTTGTGAAATAGGTTAGGTTCGGGCTAAAAAACTGACCCATTTCAAAAATTGGGTCGGGTTCGAGTTGACCCAAAAACCCGAGAATGACCATCAAAAAGCGTATGCCCACGTCTCATCATGCCTGCCCGTGTCGCATCTGCCTGCATTGCATCGAATCGTGTGTCTCTTCGTTGTCGCATCTACCCGCATTGCTGACACGCGTCGCCCGCTGTCTAGCCGCTGCTGCCGATCATGTTGTTGCCTTACGTGATTTGGTTGAATAAGCGCGTGAATTGAGAGCCGGCGGCAGACTTACGGGTCAGGTCGGGTTGACCCGAACTCAAAGCGAGTAGGGTTCGGGTTCGAAAAAATAACCAGTTTCCAAAAATGGTTCAGGTTTGGGTCGGATCGAATAATGTCTGGTCAGTTCCGGGTTTGGATCCGAACCCTATTCGTGACCCAATTTTGACAGCCCTACATCCTCCCACTATATCCACAAATACTTCCTTAAGCACGATAATTTCTGTTTTTGGATGATAGAAAGTTAAAATCATTCATAGAGCAACACTTCAATTATGAAGAGCTATGAACTATATGGTGAAAAAGCCATCAGAAATATAGCAAAGCACTTTAAAATGAACTAAAGTTCTTTTTCGGCCATCACTCATTGTAATGGAGGCTATAGGTATCAATGACAACACCTAAAGCTAAGAAATGTGATGTCAGTGACTATTTAAAAAGGAACTTCATAAAAATGTTATGCCTAGTGGGGTTCCATTATGTTCACGGTATTAATGGCACCAAACAATGTGAAGGTTAAGATGGTAGAATAATCCTTCTAAAAGGAAGCATGATCTCTAGATTCCAAGATTTATTTTGTCTTCACTGAGAATATTCCAACAAATATGGACGTTCATAGCTAAATATGATTTTGTTTGGACAATTTGACAGTCAAATGATGCAAACTAATTTCCATTTTAACCCCACTCCTTAAAACAAAGCCAAAATAATGTAACATAATTGCAATGCTAAATGTAATGAAAAATAGATGTTAATCATCAATATTAAGTTATGATCACACTCATTAAATACTTTATGGAGTTAGAAGTGTCATGTGGGAATCGAATGAGGTCCCTCAAACCCAATTTTTCTTTGCTTCAGAGTTTTTCAATAAGAGCATCAAAGATGCAAACACTCAAATTTTATCTTTCACTAAGGAAGCAGATGCATGGCTTAATTTGGTGCTCGGTGACATCTCGTCAACGATCCGGTGATCGTAGCTGGACACAACTCTAAGAACTCTTTCTCGGAAAGAAATCACTGTCTGAATACAATTCAGGATACAGAAATAAAAACTAATCTAACTAAAATCTTATTCCGACTCTATTACAATATATCATCTTTTTTTTTTTACAAGACAACCCTTATTTATAGTAATTTGTAGGCTACTTAAAAGGAAATAGGCCTAAAGAAAACATAAAGTTAAACTATCTAATTCTATGACTAATACATGGACAAAAGTTTATGACAAAAGAATCTAACAATAGCTCTTGCTTCAGGAAGAGATGCTGGGGGCAGAGGAGATCGGGAGGAGGGTGGGGAATTGATGGAAATTGAGATAATTGGAAGGATCATGGCAACTGTAGCAGAGGAGGCAGTAGCGGCAGTTGCAGAGGGTGAGAGCTCAAATGGGAGCATAGAGATGTTTGTAAAAACTATTATGAAGTTGTGATCTGCTTTGAGCGGGAGTTTGGTCTTAAATAGTACTAAGTTTATTAGTTTATATATAAAATCGATGATCATGTCATGAGGTGCTCTTTAGATTCATCGAGAGATTCTCATTAATCGAAAAATATATAACTCTTGATGAAAAAAAAAAAGAGAATAATAATTCAGGAGATTTTAAATAAAAAATATGAGTTGAAAGGGTGACTTAGGAAAAAAACTGTAATAATAACTTGAGGTAATTTATGTCAGGATGACAGGATGAACATGAATACTTTTAACATATGATGTCATGAATTGCATTAATCTCAACATAAATCTAAAGAATTCAATGTTTATACAAGTTATATCAAAATATGCTTATACACTTTTTTCTTCTTGTATTTGGATATCATGTAGCTCTAACATAATAAATGGATGTGCTTTACAATCTTTATGAAAAGTTTTTTAAAAATATGCTAATTAAATCTGATTTTAAAAAAGAATGAGATTTATCTTACATATTCTTATTATAATTTGCAAGCAATGGTTCTAAAACTCTTAAAATTATTTGAATTTTAACATGTATCATATATGACAAGTCGACAACTAACATATATTAAAAAGAGATTGATATATTTTATCTCCCAAATTTCATTTGAATGAGCCGCTCATGATCAACCTTAGCAATCTCAATCTTATTATAGCCTTCTTCCTCAATATTTTGTCATGAATTATAAAAATTGTCACAATCTTTTCTATCGTTTGATTTGAATGAGCTACCTATGATTAACCCTAATAACCATTTTATTCCATGATCGGGCAATAATGGCCTAATGAAAGGGGAGTTTGGCCAAGTGATTCTCTAATGCCTAAACCTAAATAAAGTTTTCTTAAATCCTAAGAACGTAGGAGACCTTAATGAGAAAGATATTTTAATTAATGAATATTGTTTAGATGGTGGGAAATAGATTGGAGTGAATGAGAAAGATATTAAGAGTAAAAGAAGATGCTATCATATTCATGGAAATGACAAAGTATTTATGAAATGCTCTCAATCCCCTCTTATATTTTCATAATATATCTTACTTATCCTAATTTCTTCCTAAATCTTCTTTTCATTAGGGTCATCAATTTCTTAAGACAATAGAAGCCTCCATCGAGGTCAAGGCATTCAAAGCTCTCTTGGGTCAAGATTAATTATTTTGTGCGGATGCCGAATGTCTTCTGGAGATCAATCTGAATGCACCACATCACCCTTCGCTGTGTACCGCGGCTCGGTATTGGTCAGTACCGTTGATGTATTTGTACCTGATTCGCCTCCGAACATAAAGTTGCGTCCGGCCTCTGCACAGAATAATTTCTCTTTGGCCAAGTTTCCCTTTGATGAGGACACCATTAACAAGCCAAAGAATTTAAAAAGTTATTCATAAATAAAATCATGATAAAATTGTGAGTCTTTAAAAGATATGTAATACACGCTTTTATTTAAAGCATTATTAACTAAATATAATAATGAAATAACACTAAACATTTAGCATCTATCAAATTGAAAATAAGTTAAAATACTATTACTAAAGGTATTAGACCTTAGAATTTGTTTAAATTATATATAACCATGGGATTATTGAAACAAGAAGCACTGCAATTACGTGAGAAAGACCTAAAGCTAGCCATGGGATTATTGAGAGCCAACCTCACGAGAGCACACTTAGAACTGGCGAGCTCTCAGAGTGAACTCATCCATATGAGTTCTCGAAGATATATGTAGTAAATCAAAGCAAACTAAGGTAAGGAAACTTCCCTAAGGAGTCACGGATACACTGGCCTCTTCGTAGGCATCGTAGGCATTGAACTCAATATTGCCTTTGGTAGAAGTCATAAAGAGGGATGTGACTTCCTGGAATGACCTAAGAACATGCAAAACTCTCTGGTGCACCTGGAAGACGCTTAAAGAGAGGTGAATTCTTAAGAGGATTGTTTTCATGCATCCTTGTTAATTTTGTGTGGAATTTGACTTTGTTGATCGATCCGATTGTACTGTTGACTCAGACATTAATTATATGGGTCGAGCTTGTCGGGGGGTTGCAGGGGAGCCTCCCCCTACTTTGGGTTTAGGGGTCTTGCCCCCAAAAAAAAAAAAATTTCTATGCAACAGTATAGTGTTGCAAAGCTGTATATTCTAGTAATATGGCACTATACTCTGTGTTGGTTGGAGACAGAGAGTGGAGTATTGTGAAGCTCCAAACCTCGTTGTTGTAGCATTGCCAATCAGGTTGGAGATAGAGAGTGCAGCACTGCGATGCTCAACATCACGATGTTGCGAGTATGACTAGACATTTTTATTTCACATTTTTCATGTTTAATTTAAAGGTTTGACTCCCTGGGGTGATTTATGAGTCTCTTTGTTAGTTCTATGTTGAATATGCGTGCGTGAAGAGTAAAGAGAGATAAGGAGAGTGCGAGAATAGAAATCCCTATAATTTCTCCCAAATTTTCATAGTCAATTTATTGTTGTGGTGCTACGGCTCCATGATTTTTTCCCAATTTTGAATTTTTCACGTTAAATCCTAGTGTTCATTTCAACTATTTTTTGTTCTGTTTGTTTCTTTGTACGGTTTACTTTCCCAACAACCCTTAATTAAATTTATTTTAAAAATAGGAAGGGCTCTCAAATAAAACCTAAAAAATTTTGAATAAGTGAAAAGGGCTTAAAATTGCTAATTTTTTGGTCGGGTATTCTGAGCATTTTAAATACAAGCACTGCAGAATTTTTTTCTCAACCACAAGGCCTCTGCCTCGAGCAGCTAAACTTGTTAAAACTGAAAAAAAAAATTATAAAGAGAGGTCAAGAGGAAAATTGATGAAGCATGATTCCACGTTACCACTCAAGATGATTGGTGTTGATGCGAAAGATCGAAACCTACTTGGTCAGGCTCCAAGTTTTAGCTTTATTTTTAGGCTTTATTTGGGATGGCTTTTTTATTGATTTTTAAAGCAGCTTTTTAAATACAAAAATATTAAAAAATTGTTTTAAGAAACAATAAAAAAGTCGTCCCAAACTAAGCCCTAGAGTAGGTACATTTTGGTGCTCAAAAGATAGAAGTTTTACTCCCAGTTGACATTGGTGTTCATTTAATGAACCCAATTAGTAGAATTGAATCATCAATTTTTCTTCATTGTACTTGTTATTTAACTAGAAGGGTTGCATTCTTTGAAGTATTTTAGTGCGCGTTCTGCCTGTTTTTGAGCAAAGAATAGTGTGAGAAGAGAAGAGATATAAAGAGAGAGTGTAAGAAAAGATGTGTATACAATTTCTCTTATATTCACAACGGATTTCTTAGTGTGGCTCTAGGGTTCTTTCTTAGTTTCAAATTTTTTCACGTTAAGTTATGCTGTTCATTTTTGTTATATTTCTTTATTCTTGATTGTTTCATTCTTGATTTACTTCCGAAGAGTATGATATATTGATACTTCATAATGATAAAATATGTGTGAGAAGTACGTAAAATATATGTAATTATCTGCCACGTATCGGAAAAACAATATATATGTTAAAATTCAAAATAATAATAATAAAAAAAACAGGCCAATAAAAAAAATTGTGTTGTTTACTTTTAACCCTAAGGACCGAGAAATTATTCTGAGGCCGGACGCAGAATGTTTTCCGAAGACCAACTAGGACCAACTAGAATGCGGTACCGAACAATAAATGATGGTAAAAACATCAATTAAAAATGAGCATATACGTGAAAAGGTTGGAGTAGCTCCAGTAGAAGATAAGATTAGAGAAAGTCGCCTTAGATGGTTTGGTCACATAAAACAGCGGCCTTGCGATGACCCGGTTAGGAGAGTAGAGGTATTAGATTTGACTTATGTTAAGAAAGGTAGGGGTAGACCTAAAAAGACTTGGTTAGAAAATATTAGGAATGACCTTTCTTTATTAGATTTAAACGAGAATTTGACTTTTAATAGGACATAATGGATAAAAATGATTCATGTAGCGGACCCCACGTAGTGGGATAAAGACTTGATGTTGTTATTCTTTTACTCAATTATTGAACATAAAACCAAAAGTAACTAAATTCTACCTCATAAATAAAAAATATTCGTATCATAATTAAGAAAGTAAAAAGATGAAAATCTTTCATCCTAATGATGGCCATAATTAGCTCCATGGAAGCCCGATAGGATAAATTTGCAATTGATGTTTGGTAAAAATGCAATTAGTATACAAACAAAAATTATTTTAGCTTCTTTATTCTATTTCCATGAATCAAATTGATATGACTTTGGAGTTTGGATTGCTAATGTTTTATTTATTTATTTATTGGTGAATTCATTTCTGATTTCAAATATTTCTTGTCTAAGAAACAGATATTTCTTTCCCTGCTACAGCTTTTTCATAAACTCCATCAAAGATGATGAAGTTTTGGTAATTTCAATGTTCAAAAACAAGAATTTTGAATCATTTGTTTCGTGGAGTATCAAAATGTCCTGTTATTTGCTTAATTATTATCTGCTGTCTGTGGCAATCTCCGATCATCAGTGGCTCCAATTATTTTAATGACAAGTTGACAACTATCATCTACGGCGATCATCAACATTGTACAAAAAAGTTGTTTAAAAATTAATAAGAAAGCCGTCCCAAACGAACCCTAAACATACAATTTCATCGGAAATGCCACCAGAAATTCCAGGCATATAATTTTTTGCAGAAAAATTCCTGCTGTGATTCATCTAAAAATCCGTCATATTTGGCGAAGATATCTTTTGGCCATGGTCCATCAAAACATTTTCCGACGACATATATTTTCCTACACGTGATATGCCGGAAGAATTTTTGCTACCGTAAATCTCTATATCTGCCAGAAGTCACCCACTTTCCGACATATACAATTTAGATTTCTTTTCATAAATTGATTCCAATATCATTTTAGATTTATTTTCAATAACTTCATAGTCAATATATTTGGAAAGATGAATTCAATAATAGTAATAACTCCTAGACTATAGACCAAATATAGGCCTACATTTGAGAATTTCTTGGAGTGAAATTAGAATTAAGAATGTTAAGGGTTGGTTTGGCTTATTATGGCAGTAAAGCATTTCTTCTCACGCTCTTTTTTTTTTTATTATTGTTGTTGTAAGCCATTAAAGAATGTATTTATGTGGATGCAAACATGCAAAAGTAGGGGCTGTGTTTGTCTTCTAAATGTCTTTGTTGCAGCGATGAAGCGACCATGCATTCAACATCTTTTATTATTAGCTGATTTCTTTTATCGTTTGATAATACTGGTGGAGTTTGAGTTTAATGTGTTCGTTTTCTTTTAAAAAAAATCTTTTAATGGGGGATTTTGAGTGGCCATTTGTTCTAGGTATTCTTATTTCCATATGAAGATCTATGCTGTACCGAAACACCTATATATAAAGGCGTGCTTTATTAGATACGTGTTATACACAGATACATCTTCGATACGGCACTGATACGTGTCAAATACATAAAATAACATTTAATTTCAAAGGACACGTATTGGATATACGTGTCCCGTTGAAAAAACAAAAAATCCGAAAAAAAAAAAATTTTGACGCAAAGAAAGAAGGCTAACATTGAGAAGCTGCTCGAGCCAACCAAAGGAGTATAAAACTAAAAATGTGTTACTATACATTTAATGCTTACTTTATATTGATATTATAAGCTACAAGACTATAAACCATGTTGCTTTCATTTTTGTTGTCATTTCAAATATTATATTTTGCTTGCTTTATTCTGTTTTTTGTATTTTTCGGTTAGCTTTCTTTAAATTCTTTTATAGCTTTGGTGTTGCCATTTTGTGCGAGTATATAGACATAAAATCTGTAATATCATTTCACCCTCTCTAAAAACTAGACAAATAAAATTTTTGGTCTGTCTTTTGCTCTCTGCCATTCTTCCCTTCCTCCCTCTCATCTAAGAAGCTCAAGAAAGCTTCCTTCCTCTCCAAGAAATCCTAACATATAACTTTATTATCTTGTTTTGTTGTAAAGTATCAGTGGCCTCTGGCGTGGAAAGCTGCATTATATTTTTCTACCTTTATCAGTTGGTCTGTCGCGGTAGGATCGAAGAGATGGACTTTTTGGGGGATTAGAATTTTGCATGTTGAAGCATAAATGCAGTGCAATAATTCTATAAATTTCGGCTTCGTTTGAAAAAGTTTTCTTACTGTTTTAAAAACACTAAAAAGGCTATCTCAAACAAGTTCTTAGACTCTCATTAGGACTCTTCAGATTTGAAAGAGCACTGAAATCATAAGGATCCATGAGGCAATAACTAGGAGCTAAGTATGAGACCTGCATGCTCATGTGTTGATTTTTAGATCTTAATATTTGTGAATAGAAATTAGAACAGAGTTATTTTTATGTAGTGCCCAATTGCATGTTTTATATTTTTCTTATACTTCTATTATAGACTTAGGCTCAAGTGCAGATCCAGCTTCTTTTATCACTATATGGTATATACAAAATTTTAATTAATTAGATGACACCGGCAATAATAATAATAATAATAGGGGTGCAAACGAGTCGAGTCGAGCTCGAGCCAGGGGTGTTCGAGTCGAGCTCGCATGTCAAATACTGAGCTCGAGCTCGAACTCAATTCGAGCTCAAGCTCGACTCGTCTCATGTCGAGCTCAATCCTGAGCTCCGTCCCGAGTAGTCTCGTCGCCGCGTCTGTTATCGTCTTGAGGTCCGTCATCGTCGTATCCTCCTGTTGTTGCATTCGTCGTTGAGATCGGTTTTCTAGAGCTCGCTCGCCATCATCCCGAGGCTCCGCATCGAGATCCATCGTCCTGAGCTCATCATCGCGTCCGTTGTCGAGATCGGTCGTCCCGAGCTCATTCGTCATCACCCAAGCTCTTCGTCACATCCGTCGTCCCAAGCTTGATCGGTCGTCGTCATATTGGAATAGATTCATCTGTCTGGGATCTTTGTGTCTTATTTGGTTTTAGATCAAGAGGTTCTTCCATCTTTGTGCTTTTTATGTGGGATTGGATAGAAACAGAAGGAAGATTCTGATTATCATATTGGACATTGAATTGAAAGAGGGAAATATTCATATTCAAATTGAGGTTTAACTAGAATTTAACCATATTTTGAATAAGTATTAAAATTGATTAAAGATTAATTAACTAAAATAATAATGATGCAAATATGTGATAAAAAATGAATATAAATATAATATGAAATATATAAAATGTAATATTATGTAACATACAACAGGCGTTATGCACTCCTCCACTTCAATCATCTAACTTGAATTCTACTAATAATATCCCCATCCTTTAAAAAAATAAAATAAAGAAAGGGTTACAAAATATATAGAGTAAAAGCCCAAAAAGATCAAAAAGGAACAACAAAAAGTACAAAGAGAACTCCAAACGAGGGCTCAGTAAAGGCTGAGGCTCCTAACCCCCCCCCCCCCCCCCACCCCCCCCATCCCACCCCCCCCGAAGCCACGCAAGGACCATCCAATAAGGCGAAGACATCACCGCAGGTTGCCACCAGCTATGACGCGGAGGAAGCGAGCCCCAGCCACATCATAGCCCAGAAATCCGTCGACCCACAGCACAGGCCATAAGTCCAAAAAAGCAGCAAATAAAGCAATATATCAAAGTCACGGAAAAAAGGGCTATCTTCCTCTCCTGCCTCGCCCACGAAACCTTCCACAAGAGGCGACAGAGAGAACAGGTCGATCACGAACCAGTTTAAAATCCTGACCAGGATCAAATCCACCACAATAATCCGATGAGGAGTCAGAATCGGATTCCAAATCAGACGAACAATTCAACCAATCAAGATGTGTCCTAACATTCATCCCTGAATTATCACCCACATGATACACCAAAGCTTGGATGTCAATCAAATTCACAGGCACATTAATAAATGAGTTAGCACTGACCAGCAAATCGTTCCCAACAATACCACCACCTAACATTCATCCCTAAATTAACCCCATCCATTTTACTATTGCATTGAAGAGATATCTAAATCTTGCACTCGTGTTAATGACTTGATCACACAATATCACAATCCCACCAGTAGATCTATTAATACTAAAATTACACTGCATGTATTTGATATTAGATCTACTCAAATAAAAATCTTTAGACTCTAAGGTTGATCTCTATAATTTAAAATTTTCATCAACTCCCTCTCTAATCTTATCAACACGAAGAATATCATCAGCAAACAACATAAACCAAAGTACATCGTCTTACAAACGTATAGTAAGAACAACCATAGCTAAAGCAAAAATATATTCACTTAAAGCTGATCGTTAATGTCATCCGAAATAGAAAAATATTTGGTCAAATCATGTTATGTTTGAACATAAGTAACCACTTCCATGTACACATCCTTCATGACTTGAATAAAAATATTATTAACTCCTTTTTTATTTCTAGAACTTTCCTTGATATGATGAAATCATTATAAAAATTGTATGGAGCCTATGATCTCAAATTATTATCTTAATGACATATGATCATTACCTATGTCTAAAAATAATTTTTCCTCTTCTTGAAAAATATATTGTTTTTATGCTAATACTTGAATGGCTAGTGAACCAATGAACATGGTAGTAGACTTATTTAGAGGTAAAAAAGTAGCTTGAGAATGCAAAATAAATAAATAAATAATAGTAAATGATTCAATTGTTTTTTTTTTTAACTTAATTTTGGTACTATCTTATAAGAAATATTTCACTCCATTATCATTCCGTTCATCATATCCTTTCTTAATTTCCTTATTATTAGGATTCACATAGTTTTTAAGGCCAAAGAATAATAGATTAACGTTGAGATGTTTATGATTCTTGTCGCCAAGCTTCTCTTTCATAAGACTTCCACGGCCAAACTGCATGATAAAAAGTAGTTATTTTCAGATGTTAGGACAAGATCAAGATTATTAAGATTGGTCACGTGCGTACGTCCTTCTTAAAAGAGTTCCTATAAAGAATGATGATTGGTAATGCACACTTGTGACTCCAAACAAGATTCAAATCTCATTAGTCTGAGTTTTGTGATGAATTTAATTGTGTCGATCTATCGAATTATACTGCTATCCCGGATCTCATTTTTATTAGTTAAGCTTGCTGAGGGGTTGCTGGGGGTCCTCTCCTTACTTGAATTTAGGGTTTAGGATTGCAACGCCGTATTGTTTGTTCGGAGACAGATAAAGAGTAAAATGTTGTGGTGTTGTAGAATGCGGCTCTGCTGTGTTGTTAGGCAAATTGGAGACAAAAAGTGGAGCGCCGCGGTGCTCCAAACTTGGAGCTGTGGCTAGTAGTTTTCTTGCTCCCCCTAAAAAGATCAGTTATATATTTATTCTCCTTCTTCTCTCTCTCACTCACTCTCTCTCCCACACACGGGGTATTTCTTATGTTTTCATTGTTACAATTCTTGTGATTGTTCTGACTTTGGGAGCCTCTAGTATGACTTTCATTTGCTCCCTCTCTCCTCTCTCTCTCTCTCTTTCATTTTTCTTTGTTAAGAGAGACCAACCTGTAGCAAGAGAGAGTAATAAGGGGGGAGTAGTTCTGCAAGCTCCAGTCCTCGAAAATGCTTCTCTTTCATCTATATGTTTTATCTTTTTAGAAAATATTTTTCTATTCACATTTGCTTATGCAGAGGTACACCTTGCAAACATGTTTTCGAATTATTTTAATTTTTGATAAAAATGTTTTTTTAAACATTAGTTATTTCATGAATATAATGAACTTCACTTAAATTTTAGTGATTTTAGATTGAGATTTATTAGATTAGTTTAATGATAATAAAATAAATTTTAATCATGCCTACAAAAAATCAATCATAAAAATATATTTCTATTCATATATGTATATGAAATTTCTTGATGGATATGAAATTAAACAAGAGATTTATAAATTTTAAATTTATATATACATCTCACCCTCAAACAGAGATCACCCGGTAATAAGACGACACCCAACCATTTTAATTTAGCCCCCCTCCCGAATAAAATTTCTTGCTCCGCCACTGATTGTGTCCCTTTGCGGTTTTAATGTATCTCTTTGTTAGTTATGTTAACCTATGTGGAATCTGATTGTGGTTTTCAATCATGTTGTATTGTTGCTTCAGACCTCAAGTTAATTTCTCATGCTCGTTGGGGTGCGAGGGAGTTTACCCCCTGCTTGGGTTTGAGTGCCCTGCAACCTTTTTTTTTGTATAGCACCACGGTGCTTTGTACCCAAGCACCCTGGTGCTACGTACTCGATCACATCAGCATGTTATGTGTGGAATTTGATTGTCTTGATCAATCGAGTTATTATGTTGTCTCGAATCTCAAGTTTGTCATACTTGCTGGGGGTGCAAGGAGCTTACTCCCTGCTTAGGTTCGGGGACTTTACATATGATTTTTTTTTTTTTCGTGCAACGCCCCAGCGTTGCATTCCCTGAGGGCCCCAACATTATGCATGGTTCCCAAGTGCTCTAGTGCTGATCGACATAGAGCAGAGCACCACAACGCTCTAGATCCGGTGCCGCAGCTATGTGTGTGCTTTAACACTGCAAGTTTGAGTGTCGCAGCATCATCAAACAAAGGCATTAGCACCGCAACGCCCCAAATTAGCACCGCAGCATTGCGAGACGGACTAAATAATTTTCTTTCTCATTTTTTTGAATGGTTGCGTACCTTAGGGTTAGTTGCTTATATTTATGGTATAGTTAGACATTGAGAAGTGTGCATGTGAGAAGAGAAGCAAGGAAAAAAAGAGAGAGAGAAGAGTGATATGTACTTATTTCTTTCAATTTTTATAGTGGATTTCTTATTGTGGTCTTGCTTCATGGTTTTTTCCCCATATTTTTTGTTTTTTCACGTTAAATCTTCACTACAGGAAAATTACTTATTACCGGCGGAATTTTCCGGCGGTCAGTTTTCCGGCGGCTTTCTGGCGGGTTACCGGCGGTTTTTGATGGCTTATTTTCTACAAAATTTTCCGGCGGCTTTCCGACGGATTACCGGCGGCCTTTCGACGGCTAATTTTCCTGCAAAATTTTGCCACGGCTTTTTTCCCGCAAAATTTTCCCGCGAACTTTTCCGGCGGCTTTCCGACGGATTACCGGCGGGCGGCGGCTTTTTCCAACGGATTTAACCGGCGGTCCACATTTCGACGGCTTTTTTCCGACGGCTTTTTAAATTTCCGGCGGCTTTTAAAAAAATTTTAATAAAAAATGAATAAAATTTTTAACATTTAAAATGCATTTAACAAAAAATTATTAAAAGTTTAAAATATTAATTTATACTTATTTTCATTCTAAAATAATTAGTTAGTTATTTTTTTTTTTTATTAATATTTTTTTTTAAATTAATTAGTTTTAATTTTTTATAATTAAAGTTTGTTTTTTCTGTGTGCAAGGTAGTATTTTTAAATAATAATATTGATGTTTTACACATATTTAACTTCTCAGCAAAGCGGTTCCCGTCCGTTTTGAAATTTCATACAGGGAACGAGCGTTCGAACCCCCCCCTTGGGCACGCTGGAGGCGCGAGCGGGAAGCGCGGGCAGGGGCATGGCCGAGTACCGCGGGAGTCCGCGGGGGTCGCCGAGCCACGGGAGCCGCGGGAGCGGGGTGGCTGGCTGCCGGAGCGGTGTAATTAATTTTTTTTTAAAAAAATTTGACCTGGCGGTTTTAATGAGCCGCCGGACAAAATTGCCGCCGGAAAAAATCGTCGGAATTCATTTTCCTACGCCGTTTTTACCGGCGGTAATTTAACCGCCGGAAAACAACAAAACCGCAGGAAAAGGTTTAATTACCGCCGGAAAAGGCCGCCGGAAATGGGTGATTTTCCTGTAGTGCTTGATGTCATTTATTTTTAGCTACTTTTTTACTTTCTTACTTGTTTCATCATTATGGAGTTTACTCTTCATAATCCCCAATAGAGCAGAGTGCTACAGCGCTCTACATTCGGTGTCGTAGTGCTGTGTGAAGCCATAGAGCTATGGGTTTAAGGGCCGCAACATCGTGGTGATAGAGGCTTAAGCGTCACAGTGCTCCAAATTGGAGCCACAATGCTTCGAGTCGGATTTGAGAGTTTTCTTTTTTTTATTTTATTAAAGGATAGCATCCATTGGAGTTATTAACTTATCTTTCTCTTGTATTTTGAGTAAGAGTATAATAAAAAATAAGAGAAAAAAGGAGAGAGTGAGAGAAAAGAGATGTGCATGTACTTATTTATTACCATTTTTGTAGTGAATAACTTGGGGTGGTGTGGCTCCATGGTTTTCCCCAATTTTGAATTTTTTCACATTAAATCCTGTTGTCCTTTACTTTCCATTGCTTTTATATTTTCTTGTTTGTTTTGTTGTGGTGATTTACTCATCATCCCTAATAAGTTCTATCGTGAGAGCGTCAGAAAGGGGAAGAGAAACAAGGAGAGAGTGAGTAACATGAGAGATTTGCACTATTTCTCCCAAATTTTTATATTGATTTTATTTTGTCTGAAGTGGCTCCATAATTTTTTCCTGATTTCAATTTTTTTCATGTCAAATCATGTTGTTCTTTATTTATGCTGCAATTTTCTATATTTTCTATGTGTTTGTTGTGTGTTTCACTTCCCAACAACTAGGAATACAACTATACAAGTATTTACATTAAAAACTATAAATTTATTTGCAGTATCTATACTTTTGTTCCGAGCACAAAAAAGTTTGTAATATGTTTTTTGTTCAAACTTTGGAATTTTATGTTTTATTAAAAATAAAATTCTTGAGCTTTAGTTGTATTGGATAATGAATCTGTTGATATGATTAAATCTTTCTATTGATTAAATCCATTATTAAATTAAATGAATGCAATGAGAACTACTACCTCTTAAATATGTTGTCAACGTTTGAAATAAGAAAACCCTTAGTAGTTGTTACATCCTCGAAAATTCGTGGTGGAAGAGAGATAAAGATCTTGATGTCTTAGTTTTGAATGAAGATCTATCACACATACATATAAAGAAAGAGGGGTATGAGAGTTCGACAGCGATCAGTAGCCAAGCAGTGGTCCGAAGATGGTCAAGCGGTGGCCAGGTGGAAGTTCGGTGACAATCAGCAGCCAAGTAGAAGTACGGTGGCGGTCAGAGACCGGGAGGGGTCCGAAGATGGTCAAATGGAAGTCCAACGGTGGTCCAGCAACGATCAACGGAGGTTCGCAGACGATGGTGTTGGAGCTCCTGAAGCCTTATAGCTCTCTCCAATCTCCAGCCAAAAGTCTCCCCTCTTGTAGAGAATGAGAGTCTATTTATAGATTGTCATGAGTGCACACCCCGTAAATATGGAGAATATTTAGGACAGATTTGGAGTGCTCCATCGGACGACCCATATTGATTCTCTTGATCATAAAACGTTTGTCAAACATTTATGAACCCAAATGAAGTCATAATTAAGCGATCTTAGGCTCGTTGGATTTGTCTCGTTGAGCCACTCATTTCGACTATAATCATGTTATATTTAGATATCATTTGGTCATCCAATTTAGACTTTAAACCTTCCAAATAAGCTCTGGTCCCCTGATTTGGATCCATTTGGGCTAGGATTGGACCAAGTTTGGCTTCATTGGGTTTGTCTCTTTGAGATGTTCAATTTGACTACAAATTTACTGAAATTGGAATTTGGATGATCCCAAATTTAATTTTTGAAAGTTTCCAATTTGGATATACCTCGAGATTCGTATCCAAATCAATGTGATTCTTGATGATGTATCAAGAGTAATTTTAAGTGCTACTATTCATAAAACAACAGAATTTAAGTGCTATAACCCCACAAAGTCTAGCAGGTGTTGGCAATGCTACTAATCCTTCCATTTTGAAAAGCTTCCCTATAATTGTAAAACTCTTGTAAAAAGCTTTAGTAACATACCTTTTTTAGGATCTGTTTGAGGAACAATTATTAGGTCAAGTGACCTGACGTAGTTCTACGTTTGGACGTCAATAACATGTCGCCACGTGGTCTTACTCAATACCGTGCGGCCTGACGACTTGACCCGAGATTGCTATGTTCGTGTATTACTCAGTATTGCTCTAGGTATTGCTCGGTATTGATATTTACAGAATGATATTTCTCGTTATTTCCGAGCAAAATCTATCAATACCGAAAAAATACCTAGCAATACCTAGCAACACGCGAACATAGCAATCCCGTCTCCGTTCCAGGTCGGGGTTGTCGGGCCGCGCGGTAAATAGTGAGAACACGTGGCACTATTTTACTGGCGTCCGAACGTAGAGC
>NW_021319651.1:320786-326808 GCF_001605985.2 Dendrobium catenatum | reverse complement strand
TAAAATTAACAATTGATACGTATTTCCTATGCATATTTAAATTAAAAACTTTTAGAGTTTAATTCAACAATATTTGATCTTCAATTTCAGCAAATTTATCATCAAATTGAATGTCTTGATTATGTGAATCCATCAACTCCATGAGCAGTATGATTTGAGTCTTAATGAGCCCAAATCAAATAATTGAAGTGTGCTTTGGAACTTCAAGATACTAATAATTGACCATATGATCTCCAAATCTCATGTAGGGGTGTCAATATTTGACACAACCCGAAAATCCGACCCGAAAATTTCGGTTTAGGGTCAACCCAAACCCGAAACGGGTCGGGTTCGGTTCAGCATTTCGACCTGTTACAAAAATCGGGTCGGATTCGGGTTAACCCTTTGACCCGAAATTGACCTGAAAGTGAACCGATTTTGACCTGAAAACCCGATTTTTACCCGGCAACCCGAGATTGACCCGTTTTTTACCCGAAAATTAGCACTTTTTTTTGTTGTAAATAGGTCATTCGGGTCATATCGGGTTGACCCAGACCCGAAGCGGGCCGGGTTCGGGTCCGGAAAACCGACCCGTTTTAAAAACGGGTCGGGTTCGAGTTGACCCGAATAGTGCCGAGTCAGTTTCGGGTTTTTCCCGAACCTGACCCGTGACTCGAAATTTACACCCCTAATCTCATGTGCTTATGATCAAATTGAGTGTTTCTACAATATGATTCTAACAAGCTTGTGATGGCTTAATTGTAATCTAATTAATGAACTTAAATGTTGAATGAATGATTTATGATTAAGGAAATTAATGTGGGCTGTCCGATATAGCATTTTTATATTTTATTATATTTACGGGCATGCCAATCTTAAAAAAATTAGTATTATAATTTGATTTCAATAATGTTTAGTTTCTCAAATATAGTTTTTATTATATTTTATAATTAAAAAACAAAATACTTATTTTTTTAAAGAAAATTTCAAAATAACCTGAATGAAATTGAATCAGCTTGCAATTAGCTCAAATTATTGTATTGCATATTTACCTATTTAAAATAATATGTTGAATCAAAATTTGACTATGGATGACACCTGACCCTACTAGCATATGAACTCTAAAAAAAAACCTGAAAACCGGTGTGAGCATAGAGGGAATAGTTCGCTATCAAAAATATGTATTACAAGTGCTCGAGTTGTCAAAGATCTCAAAAGTAAAACAAGATCCAAAAATCTAAATTCCATCTCATTGCCTTCTTATTTATAGAGATCTAAGGGCTACAAAAATACTATATTTATAAATAAATATATAATATTATGCTTTACTTATTCTGAATATAGATTGCCCTGCATACATGTCGTCTAGTGGATGGTTGAAAGGAGAATGACTTTATATGACCTTGATAATCAATCTCTTGGCGAGTTCAGTAGTGTCTAGTATATATGAGTGTGCATGATGAGTCCGATAGCGAATATTGAAATGCAAAGGCTTGTAGCTGGTTGATGCTATGGAGTCAACGACAACCTATGTTAGAGCTTCAAATTGTCTAGGAAGGAGGGCAAGTGAGCTGGAGTTGTGGGGAAAATTAACTCCCTAGTCCATGGTTAGATGATTGTGAGACGAAGAGTTGAGAATCTCTTGAGTAAGCTCTTTCATGTAACAAAAGGTGGCGAGTATGAATAATGGTACCTCACCGTGGATGATGGCAAGTATCTCTAATGACCAATCTTCATTTATGAGATTAGTGCTGAGTCGAACCATTCACAAAAGACCTTTGATTACTTTTATAAAAAGGGCGGCTTCCCTATGTGTTCACTGGCGAGTGGGATCCAATGATTCTCGAGCGAGCTCCATTATGGGACCCGCTAGGGTGAGTACCCTTTATAACGACTTACTGAGGGGCTGTTTGGTATGCAGAATTACCCGGGTAAAATAATTATTTTACGTGTATTTCGTGAATTTAGGCGTTTGGTTAGTTTTAAGCAGAACATAAGTAACTCCTCGGAAGCATAAGGGGTGTATTACGATGACCTGTTTGCGTGACTTCAAATCCCGTTCAAATTGAGCGGGTTACAAAATCTGCGAAATCTTTGAAGGCGACGAGGCCCTACCGATTCCCCCCGCCTGCTCCGCCGAGATGATTCACACCATGTCTCTCATCCACGACGATCTCCCATGTATGGATAACGATGATCTCCGACGTGGTCAGCCCGTCGCTTTCCGCCATCTCTTTCCCCCCGCCATCTTTGTCCGCGCTACGGCCGGGCTCGCCCGCTGCATCGGCGCTAAGGGTCTCGTCGCCGGCCAGTTGCTCGACATCGACTCCACCTGTCTAGACAATCCTGTCGATATCGATTGGAATGGAGTTGATGAAAACGATTTCCGGCCGGACTTGGAGCTTGGAATGGCCTTCCGAGAAGAGCTTGGGGTGTCGGAAGACGCCAATCTTGTAATGGGCGTCGCCGGACGGCTTCTCGTCATCCTTGTCGCAGTTGTAGTGAAGGAAGAAGTTAACAGCTTGAAGCAGGGCATGGCTGTCACAGAGCAGAGGAGAAGTAGCATTGATGGTGATGGTGCCCTCTTCTACTATAAAGATTTGCCTCTTTATATATATATATATATATGTTTTTCTATCCGCTGTTATTTTATAATCCCCCGAAGTGATCATCGGTTCGGTGGTCATTGGTAGACACGCGGCGGCTGTCTGAGGAGGAACTCTCCTTGCTCTTGGCGTCTTCCTTCTCTCTCTTCTTGATTCCTCTCATAGAATGTAGGGCTGGCTATTTATAGATTTCTGGAGTGGCATTGGCCTCGTAAATAGGTGTGTTGAGATCAGGGGCGAATAGGGAGTGGTCATTTATGGACTGCTGTATTATTTGAATCCTAGCGATCGTACACCGTTTATTATGGACATTTGAAAGGCCTTAGTGGATGGTCAGGAAATTCTTGATACTTGGGTTTAATTCGTATGGATTCTTCTCGTCGAGTGAGCCCGTCGATTGCGAGTATAAGCCTCGTCAAATTCGGAGTCCGTTTGGTAAAACTCAAATTGCGGTTGATACCTTCAAACAGAGCTTTGGATCATGATTTGGACGCCATTTGTGGCTCGGATTGGGTTTGATCTTTGGTGTCGTTGAGTTCGTATTTCCGAGACCGCGAGCAAAGTTCGACTAAGTAAGCTTGCTGAAATCGGAGTTTGGGTGCTTCCCAAAATTAATTTTGTGAAAGTTTCCAACTAGCTTTGCCTCAAGATTCGTCTGTGCTGCGATTCCAATGATAATTTTAGCATGGCGCTATCAATATTATATTATTACTATTTATTTAGGAATTTTACATACATAACACTTAAATCAATTAAAATCATATTTAACATCTAAAATTTCAATATTGTACTAATATACGACCTACAATCCCTATTTTAAACCAAATTCTATCATTTCGGTTAAATCTTTCCCTCAAAATCACTTTAACAGACTAACCTTCCTTGTTAATGGCCTCCTTTCACTGTGAATAATAAATATTTTAATCGCTTTCAATGGAGTGGTACGTAGAATGTAAGGAAGAAGATTTTATTGTGGTATATTAATAAATATTATAATTTATGTATTAAATAATTATATTTTTTAATAAGTTTAAATATTATGTAATGCAAAAATCTCTATTATTTATTACCCCTTATTCATACAAATAATATTTATAGATATTTGTTTTGTAAGGAATTTATGGCCGCCAGGTATAATTTTCAGAAATTTAAAAAGATCAAGGATGAGCTTAAAAATTTTTGGACATTTGTCTAATAAAATTTTGAAATTTTGAATAACTATTTTTAGTAAAATTATCAACTTATGTAGAGGATATTTTGAATTTTTCTTTTAAAAATTTTTTACTAAAAAATTACTAATGAAATAGTTAAAAGTTGTAACGAAATGAACCTTAGGCTTTTGTTATCTGACGGATTTTCTTACTGTTTTTTAAAAGTAATTTTTTGGTACAAATTTTAATGTAGTAAAGAATAGCCGTTTTAGAAAAAAAAAAAAAAATTGTCCCAAATAGGACTTAAATTTCTGTTTGGGATGAATTTTTTTATTGTCTCTTAAAGCCTTTTTTCAAGTGTAATGTAAAATTAAAAATTTTAAATTGAAAAGTTGTTTTAAGAATGAATAAGAAAGTCGTTCCAAATGAAGTCCTCTATCATCATATAATGTAAAAAAAGCCGCTTTTACTTTACTCTGGTTCTACTAATCGCAAAACAAAGGGAACAAATCTCCTGTGTTATATTGCACAACAAACGCAAACAGTCTCAAAGTATTCAGAAATACATTGCATTTACTTTTAACATGCATTTACTTTACACCTGGCATTTCTTTTTTCAGAGCAACCAAAAGCCCTGAATACCTGCTAGATACCTAAAGAGACATATCAGCATATTAGAATAAATTGTAATATATATTAATTTTATTAAAAATATATAATGGTTACTGCCAAATTAAAGTATTGAACTGAGTAAAAAATAAAAAAAATAAAAGTTTTAGTTTGTTTACACGAGTGACTTCTTGAAGTCTATGAACGAGTATGATTTTTAAAGTCTTATAAATGAGTGCACCTGTTCTCTCTAAATTTTATTCAGCTTCACATTTAAAAATATTAGGAAGGGTAAAGAAATTCACTAATATAATCATATTACTTTTGACCAAAACTCATCAGTTAAAACATGAGACAATTGACCTGTTGAAGTCCCCGTCTTCATTTGGAATCATATTTTAGTTTTTTTTTGTTTGATTATATATTGTATAAAAATATATTAGTGTATTAATATAACATGTAAGTTACTTTTTTTAATACAATATGATTAATTTATAAATTATGATTAATAATGGTGGAGAGAAACAATGGAGTTGTGAATTATGGCAATGGTGATGTCGAGTGTGATGAAGTAGACGTGATCGATTGGTAGTAGTTAGTGTCATTCGATGGTGGTAGATAATGGCCAGTAAAGTTGTGATTGCTGCAATTGATGCTGATTAGCGAACACAATATAAAGTTGAAGGCAATGACATCAGCTGATTGTATAGCCATGGCAGACAATGACAAGTGGGTGATGAGGGCATACGACCATGGACAAGGTCTATCAGAGAAGGTGCGGGTTGATTGAACGACTACGATTAGGACCTTTGTTTTGAGCATTCTATTTGTATTTGATTTTATGATTGTATATTTTCCATTTTACTCTCACTTGAGATAGTAAGGCTTATTGTGATCCCAGGGGATACTTTTGAATTGGATATAATTATGTATTTGTTTATTTATAGACCCTCCCCCTATTTTGGAGAGGATATAATTTATTATAAGAAAAAAAAAGCCTACACTCGTGTCTTTGTAAGTTTTTGAGAGTTCTTATGAGAAATTTGGTGAAGTTCCTAGATGTGGGCAGAAGCAAAATCGGGTCAAACCCGTTAGGACGTGTCTGAGCTTACGGCTACTCTACCAGGGGCGGAACCCAGCTTCAATTCTTGAGAGGGGGCAAGTATATATAATATAAAAATATTATTGATTATATATATAATAATATATATATTATAATATATAATATATATAATATATATATATTATAATATATATATATAGTATACTACTATTATAGTATATATATATATATATTATTTTTAAAAAAATAAGAAAGAAAAATGAAAAAATGTAATTAAATTATCATGAAAAAACGAAAAAAAAAATATCTTAAAACTACAAATTGAAGAATAATAATAGCATTTTATGACAAATAGTTTTTATGGGGGGCAAAAGTAAAATTTTAGGAGGGGCAAAAAAATTTTTTCTATATAAAATTTTTTTTTTCTCTCTTATTAAAAACATTTTTTTTTTGAGAAGGGGGGCAATTGCCCTACCTATAAATGGTTCCGCCCATGGTCTCTACCTCAGGGTTTCTTCCCCTCCTCTCCTCATCTTTTTGGCTGATCCCCTTTCCCAGCACATTAATCACCAATCACCAACAACAATAAGCACCAACTCCCCCCCCACCCCCCC